>NC_061512.1:156992141-157022675 GCF_022539505.1 Lolium rigidum
CCATTCCATATTCAAGAACTACCATTTCAACATCCAACTTTAAGTGTGTCACCCTACGGTTCGTGAACTATGCGGACATGGTTGAGTACTCACTCCGACCAATAACCAATAGCGGGATCTCGGAGATCCATAATGGCTCCCACATATTCAACGATGACTTCGGTGATCGAATGAACCATTCACATACGATACCAATTCCCTTTGTCACGCGATATTTTACTTGTCCGAGGTTTGATCATCGGTATCACTCTATACCTTGTTCAACCTCGTCTCCCGACAAGTACTCTTTACTCGTACTCGTGGTATGTGGTCTCTTATGAACTTATTCATATGCTTGCAAGACATTAGACGACATTCCACCGAGAGGGCCCAGAGTATATCTATCCGTCATCGGGATGGACAAATCCCACTGTTGATCCATATGCCTCAACTCATACTTTCCGGATACTTAATCCCACCTTTATAACCACCCATTTACGCAGTGGCGTTTGATGTAATCAAAGTACCTTTCCGGTATAAGTGATTTACATGATCTCATGGTCATAAGGACTAGGTAACTATGTATCGAAAGCTTATAGCAAATAAATGACGAGATCTTATGCTACGCTTAATTGGGTGTGTCCATTACATCATTCATACAATGATATAACCTTGTTATTAATAACATCCAATGTTCATGATTATGAAACTAATCATCCATTAATCAACAAGCTAGTTTAAGAGGCATACTAGGGACTTCTTTGTTGTCTACATATCACACATGTACTAATGTTTCGGTTAATACAATTATAGCATGATATATAAACATTTATCATAAACATAAAGATATAAATAATAACCACTTTATTATTGCCTCTAGGGCATATCTCCTTCAGTCAGCCCCCTCTCCTATGCCCCTCATTATATAGGTGGAATCCCCAAGAGTTGTAGTCCAAGTCTTCGAATAAGACCCCAACACCAAAACTTCCCAAAGGTGGGAAACCTACTCAAGGAGGGAGTCCTACCCAAGGTGGGACTCCCACCTTTTCCTTAGGTGGGGTGGCTGGCCACCTCTAGGTGGAGCCCACCTGGGACTCCTCCTTTAGGGTTTGGCTGGCCAAGCTTGTGGAGTCCTTCCGGGACTCCACCTTCCATAGTGCGTTTCTTCCGGACTTTTCTAGAACCTTCTAGAACCTGCCATAAATGCACCGGATCATTTCCAAACTTGGAATATGACTTCCTATATATGAATCTTATTCTCCGGACCATTCCGGAACTCCTCGTGATGTCCGGGATCTCATCCGGACTCCGAACAAATATTCGAACTCCATTCCATATTCAAGTTCTACCATTTCAACATCCAACTTTAAGTGTGTCACCCTACGGTTCGTGAACTATGTGGACATGGTTGAGTACTCACTCCGACCAATAACCAATAGCGGGATCCGGAGATCCATAATGGCTCCCACATATTCAACGATGACTTTAGTGATCGAATGAACCATTCACATACGATACCAATTCCCTTTGTCACGCGATATTTTACTTGTCCGAGGTTTGATCTTCGGTATCACTCTATACCTTGTTCAACCTCGTCTCCGACAAGTACTCTTTACTCGTACCGTGGTATGTGGTCTCTTATGAACTTATTCATATGCTTGCAAGACATTAGACGACATTCCACCGAGAGGGCCCAGAGTATATCTATCCGTCATCGGGATGGACAAATCCCACTGTTGATCCATATGCCTCAACTCATACTTTCCGAATACTTAATCCCACCTTTATAACCACCCATTTACGCAGTGGCGTTTGATGTAATCAAAGTACCTTTCCGGTATAAGTGATTTACATGATCTCATGGTCATAAGGACTAGGTAACTATGTATCGAAAGCTTATAGCAAACAACTTAATGACGAGATCTTATGCTACGCTTAATTGGGTGTGTCCATTACATCATTCATACAATGATATAACCTTGTTATTAATAACATCCAATGTTCATGATTATGAAACTAATCATCCATTAATCAACAAGCTAGTTAAGAGGCATACTAGGGACTCTTTGTTTGTCTACATATCACACATGTACTAATGTTTCGGTTAATACAATTATAGCATGATATATAAACATTTATCATAAACATAAAGATATAAATAATAACCACTTTATTATTGCCTCTAGGGCATATCTCCTTCACCCAGGTGGATAGAACACGAGGATATGCACTAGAAGCGTGTCATCCTTTGGTGATGGGTATTGGAGTGTGGGGGCCGATGCACCAGTCGGCCGTGGAAAAGAAAAAAAAAAGCAGCAGACATCGACTCAAGGGGAATAACTGATACGATCAGAGGGTCAATGGAGCACGAAGAGGGTTTTAATGAAAGAACTCCTTAATGGAGTAGCTTAAGAGCTCGGATCCTCTCTTCAAGGACAAGACCAAGAGCAGCCTGGACGTGCAGATCAGGTCAAGGATGGATTGCATCAGATCCACCAAAGGAAAGGAGCCGATCTAGCCGACAAGAACTGAAGAAACTCGGGGGGCAGCTCACCTTGAAGGCTCTCTGCTTGGAGAAGCCGATTTATGTTCAAATCGGCTAGCTCTGTATAAGAAGCTCCCTCAGACATGATCGAGCCCAGGTCCATACAGCTCTCGTTTTGCCTTGGCTAAGACTCGGGGGCAATGGGCCTGGTAGGTGCCTTGTTTTTAAGAGCCGATTGGAGTTACCTCGGCTGTCACTGCATCATGATCTTCTCAGGAAGAACTGGGAAGGAAAAGCCGTCGTCTGGTATGAGGTTTGGACCGTGCTGGTGCTGCAAGAAAAGAAAGAGACTGGTTTCTCAAATTAGCCGATGGATAGTCATCGGCTGCGAGACTGCAAAACGCCACGGTCGAGAAAAACAATAATAGCCCGATTCGTTACTATCGGTCTTGGTGTGGCAAGCGGGAGGATGGAAGTTGGATTAATGAAAGGAGAAATTGGAAGAACAATTCTCATTAATTCGAAGGAGCAGCTTTACAAGAAGAGCCGATGGCTCTCAAAAGAGGGATCTAGTGCCTAGTGCACTGCCACTGCTAGTCCTACTCTACTAGTCGTCGCTGTCCTCATCGTCGCCGTCGTCGAGGTCGTCGGCGCTGCTCCCGGGAAGCTCCTCGCCGTTGCTGTCCCAGCCGTCGGCTGGAGCCTCCTCCTCCTCCTCGTCATCATCATCGTCCTCGCTATCCGCCCAGCCGCGGAAGCGCTTCGTTGGAGGATACCCAATGGAGGCGGAGGAATCATCTTCCTCCTCCTCATCTTCTTCTTCCTCGTCATCATCGTCGTCCTCGCTGTCCGCCCACATGCGGGAGCGCTTCTTCGGCGGGAGCCTGGCGGAGGGGGAGGCCTTGGTCCTCTCCGCTTCTCCTCCCTTCTTCTCCTTGTCAGAGGAGATGGGGTGCGCCCCGGAGCGGAGATCGTCCTCTTCTTTGTTCTTCGGCAACGGTTGGAGAGAGGTGCCTGAAGCGGAGGAGGAAGAGGAAGACATGGCTGCAGGAGAGAAGGGTTTTTTGGAGCAAGGCGATGGAGTGGTGAACCGTTTGGCACAGATAAATAAAGAGAGTGTAGTGGAGATTTAATGCCATGACGGTTCTCGAGGACGTGAGGCCGAAATTGACAATTCATACAGAGAAGCCCGGGAGGCGAGGCGTAATGATGGAAGATTCTGCGGCAGTTCTGCTCTGCCACGATATGACCCGACGAAAGAAAGTGTAATGATTTTGGAAATGTCATTTCCAAAACCAGGGGGGCATGTGTTATCACCAGAATTTGACCAAGTCAGAGGTGGGCCGCGATCAAGATGGACTCGGAGAATATATATATAGGAGGAATACGTGAATCGGCCTTTTATACCAAGTTGGGCTTAATTGCCCGTGTATCTGTAACATATTAGATCGCATCTTAGTTTAGAAGTTAGAATCTTACTCATGCACGGTTTGGTGCACGCCCACATTAGAAAGTCCGCTGGACTATAAATATGTACCTAGGGTTTATGGAATAAACAACAACCAACGTTCAACCACAAACAAATCTCGGCGCATCGCCAACTCCTTCGTATCGAGGGTTTCTACCGGTAAGCATCATGCTGCCTAGATCGCATCTTGCGATCTAGGCAGCACAAGCCTGCCTACGTTGTTCACGCGTTGCTCGTATCGAAGCCTTTTTGATGGCGAGCAACGTAGTTATCTTAGACATGTTAGGGTTAGCATTGTTCTTCATATTACATGCTTTCGTAGTGCAACCCTTGCATGTCTAGCCGCCCTTACACCTATCTTAGGTGTAGGGGCGGCACCCCGCTTGATCATAGTTTAGTAGATCTGATCCGTTACGATTGCTCCTTGTTCTACAAGGATTAGTTTAATATCCGCAATAGTTAGGCCTTACAAAGGGGGAGGATCCAGCGGCACGTAGGGTGTCGTTCGTTGGCCCTAAGCAGGATGTTCCGAGGATCAACCTCGTGTTGGTTTTTAGGCCTTGTTTAGGATCGGCTTACGATCACCGTGCGTGGCCGCGAGGCCCAACCTGGAGTAGGACGATCCGATTATGCGGTGAAAACCCTACATCGTCGTAGATCTCATTAGCTTTACCTTGATCAAGCAGGACCACCATATATTCGGACACCTTGTCTGAATCATGGGTGGATCGGCTCTTTGAGCCGATTCACAGGATAACCTGAGAGCCGATCGAGGCTCGTATTTAATGTTTACGTGTGTGCCCTGCAGAAAACTAAGCGAGGCATCATCCACACCTTCCTGACCAGGTATAGGTCGGGTGGCACGCCCTTGTGATAAACATCGGCGCGTGCGACCAGGAGGCTTTGCGGGCCGTCGCTCTGAGGGACTGGGGCCAGCCGCAGCCCTAGTTGTTCCCGGCTCTACCGTGTTGACCGTCTCTGCCCGCCAGGGGGTTTCTGACGTCAACAGAGGTGCAGTTTTACTTTTGAACATAAAAATTGGCTACCAATATAAGATTTGTGTGCTGTAAACTTCACATCCTTCGCTTTTTTGGTGTTCATTTGGTGTCTGTACATGCAGTTGAAAAATGATGGTGAATTTCTCTTCTTACTGGCAGATGCAGGCTACTTGGTGAAAAATAACGGTACAAACTGTCAATTTGTAATGTTGTGCTACTGTCACAATTGAAAATATATTTTTTTGTGTTGCTGTCAGCCTATGATATTTTTTGCAGTTCCAGTATGGGGATCCTGATGACATGTGCTACCCGCGAACCAGTGCAAAGAAGAATGTAAAAGACTTGGTGGTAAATGACTAAATACTTTCCCTCTGTAGTTACATAACCATATATGAGCACATCTGGTTAGGCATCTTGAAATTCTTTTCGGAAATGATAGCAAAAAATAAAGTTGCATCTGTCTATTTTTTGCCTTTGAACTTTAGCTACACTATCTAAAGAGACACTAGCCAATGAGTAGCAACAATACAGTATGCATCAAGTTGCATTACCTGTACTGTATGTGATTCTGATCCTAGCAAGTAATTTCTATAGTTCTGCATTATGCTTGAAATAGTTCAGAGATTATACAATTTGTCAGGCTCCACAAATATATACTAAGAAACATGTTTCAACAAGGTAGATGCAAACATCAGGAATGAACTTGTCTCATGTCATACTCTGGTATGTGTTGTTATCTTCTCCGTCAGTTTGTACTGTTGGAAAATCAGTGGGAAAATCTTGTCTGATGTATGGAGTCTTGTCTGATGCATGATCTAAAAAATACAAGAAAATCAAGTTGCATAGATCCATTTTTCATTCACCATTTTCGTGCAGGTTCTTACAAGAGAAGAGAGAGTCTGTTTTAAAAGAAAAGGTTTCCTGACCTGTGTAAGTACTTGATCCTCCTCTTTTCTGGCATGAAGTCTTGTCTGATGCATCAAATGGAACTACAGAAAATAAAGGAGCATAGATACGATCTTCATTCATCATTTTCGTGCAGGTTCTAACAAGAGAAGACAGGAGAAACGTTTTCTGAACAAAAGGATTTTATTGGTTGTCTGACCTGAGTAAGTACTTGATACTCCTTCGTTACTCAGATCTGTGATTTTCGGCCAGAAGGAATTATGGAGAACATCTTTGCCACTCATGTTTTTTCGTCAGATCTGATTTGCTCTTTCTTTCTCATCGGGGGGTTCACAGAGTAATTGTTCTGCTATGTCGTGAGAGAGAGGATGATGGAAGGGAGTGGTTGAGGGGTATTTTTGGCATACGATTTCTTTCTGGACAGCAAGTTTTCTTCAGCGTCAAGAAACAATGACAGGTAACGAGGCCCAATAGTAATACAGGCCCGAAGAAACAGCGTCAAAGAAAGAAAGATTAATTTGTACAGGCCCAAAGGAAGCCGAAATTATTTTGTACAGGCCCATATCGGGCTGGATGTGCGAGTCAGTTTTGACCCAGAAAACGTGATGACGTCAGTCGACTGAGATTTAATAAGTCTCAGTCGACTGAGCTCCAGGTGCGCCCTTAACATATACAGTACTAAATGCAATCTCAACATTTTAATTCAGCAGGTATACCAGATTTGGGTATAGGTTTAGGAGGTCTCACAATTAATAATTAATTTATTGTCTAATTACTTGAGAGCCTAAAGTTGGGAGAGGGGTTCTACACTTTACTAGAGCAAGCCCTCTTGTTTCTGAAGACCTTTTTTTTTAAGGGGTGGTAAAAGATTTGTCACCATTTTTAATTAAGTAGGAGTGTCTTGATAGGACAAAACAAGCAAACACGAAAAAATGTTGTTCCTAAGGGATTACTATCCCGTCGTTACAAAACTCAAATGTTTAGACTCAGCTGCAATTCAAAGTTTCGTCTCATTCTTAATAATCTCAAGAAGAATAGTAGGAGGCGTGACTTTATTGTTGAAGATCCTTGCGTTCTGCTTCTTCCAAACTGTCCAAGTCACAAGCATAGTAAGGGAAGCCATTGCCTTTCGATTTGGCGAAGCCCTACTAGTTATCATAGTTCACTAAGATTTGAGCGAGAGATCGATCATCCATGCATGGGTTGGGATGGAAGAGATACCAATCCAATCCTTCAAAATACCCCAAAGCCTTTTGGAAAAAATGATAATGGGAGAATAGGTGAGCCACCATCTCTTGTGTTTGATTGCAAAGTGGGCTTTTGTTCCACCCTCTCTTCTCAAGACGGTTCTCCCTCCCTTAATTGTAGGAACCGTAATCAATCCCTGATCTCCATGTTTCCCGTAACTTAAAATCTTGTAGGAAACTTTTCGTAGGTGTAGCATTATTGGCCTAAATATAGCAATCACGGTTGATCAGGAACGTTCAAATTTTCTGCGTAGTCGCCGTTGCATTCTTACAGCTTGGCATGCTTTGATGCCGGGCCATCCATCCATGAACCATCCGTCCTGATCATCATATCAAACATTTTGCGCAAGGTATGCCCATTTTGGGGAAGAAATGGGATTAGAGCCTCCCTAGAGCCCTTTTCTTTAAAAAAGTGAATACTTAATTTCAAAGTTTCAAGTGATTTTTAAAAATACCTTGCTGTAGTCAACTATGTCAACAAATTCTAGAAGTTTTGAAAGTGGCATTGTTCATGCTCTCAGATCTGCATTTTTGTTATTTTTACCAAGGATAGAATACAAGATATTTCGTATTCAAATTTACACAAACAAGTCATTGACATTCTAGTATTTTCGTTGGAATTTTTCGAAGCTACAGATTTGAAATCGGGTTGACGCTCTCCATTTCAGGGCCCACATGTAGTACAAACCACACTTTTTGCCGTTCAGGAAGACACAACATAAACACGAGCAGTGTTAAATCTAACTGAAGGGCAGACTTTCCACAGGTTCGTGTGCTTCTGCTGTTCTCCATCATCAAAATCGTAGCGTTTTCATACCTTCCTGCTCTTCTGCGAGCTCAGAGGGAGTCCGACGGTTTATCACCATCTCTCGGGGTGCCAAAGGCAACCAGACAGCAGTTGTGGGCTTGAGGCTTGGTACAATGGCAGACAGCTAAAAAGAAATAAAGATGCCTCCCCTCCAAACTGCCTCCATCCAAGAGCCACATGGAGACTCACCATCGTATAAAAGAAGCATACATTGATTACATGTGCAGCAGAAGATACACAGATTAAAACGTAACTAGACATTAGAAGTAAATTATGTCATAAGTCGTGACATAGAATTAACAGATTTTCACAATAGCCACTCATAGCACACACACACAAGCGAGTGGTCCGACTATTTTCAGCTAGGCAGACTAGCTAGCGACTGATACAGCTACAACACAGCGGAAGGTTAAAAAGCTACAGATAGTTAGGAAAGAGCACAGCTCTTTCCCATTAGTGGATATAAGGTACCTGGTACTGCATTGGGTACCCGTTACCATAGTACGGTGTGTGGGCAGGTGAGATGGTGTAGGGAGCTGCCGCCGCGTTGATCATTGTAGGATGGTGGTGGGCCTCGGCACCATAGACAAATTGCCTCTCATAAGGGTATGGATGCCTCTCCGGGGTTGCCTGGTAGAAGCTCTTCTCAGGGAAGCTGGTAAGACGGGGTGCGTAGGCCGAACCGTTGGCACGAGGCCTCTTGGACTGCGGCTTCGCAGCTTCAACAGCCCTCCTCTTGTCTGCTTTGGCTTTCTCCAGCTGAACCACCCTTTTCTGAAGTGGATCCACAGGATATTGCTCCTCCAGCTTGTGCTCCTCAATACACTTGATGACAGCTTTCAGTGCAGACAGCTCACGTTCATTCATCTCATTCTGAAAAGAGAACAGCAATTAATCAGACAAACTATGTTGCATGTAGTACATGCAAATAACATGCTTACACACAACACACGCACCAACATGAAAATGACAATCCAACTGCTCTAGAGATTTTGTACACTGTTCAACCCAACTGCTCTAACTTTCTATTGCTTGCAAACTAAGATAGCCCTCTATTATTTTAATTCTCCACAACCTACCTCATGCTCCTGACATCAGGTGAATGGATTCAAAAAAAATTCACCTCTGTGATGTCATCAAATCCAATACTGATCCATTTAAGGACTAATAATAAAATCGAATTCTACTAGTATAAGTAAAACTACTAAAGATTCTAAAACCACTCAACCACAAATGTTTATAACTAAAAATTACTGGATAGTCAAAAGAATGACATGTCTGGATCATGAGATAAGGCACGAAACTCCTTGACACAAACAACCATAGGTCATATTTGATAATGCCAAAGGTGCATGGTGTCTTCGCATCATCATAAAATAATTAGACTAAATGAAAACAAAGCCCCTTCCTTTCAAGTAAATTGAACATCGCCACTATTTGAAAATGTCTAACTGAGAAACAAGTAATTCTGTAATCTACCTCACACGGTATGATGGGTGAGAACAAAACAAATTTAGATCAGCACCTTATGTTAGATAGCATAGTGTTTTCTTAGACACCCTGACACAAAAAAGTTGGTGATTTGGTGCAAGTGCAGGCACATGTTTAATTATTGGCTTAATGCAGCGAAAATGTATCAAAATTCTTCACATGTAACACCTTCAAGACTGGCAGGCATCATATATTTGTACTGATAAAGCTAAAAAGCACCTGTGCTCCAGGAGACATTTTTCCGTTCTTGGCATGTGACACCTTCTTGACCTCCCTCAAATATGCTTTCAGCAGTTGCACCGGCTCAAATTGTTCAGTGAGTCCAAATGCATAGGCCAAATTAATTGCATCAATTGGCCTTGCACTATCCACCAGGACTCCAATGACACCTGTCCACAAGAAATTCCATCAATAAATCACTTAGTCAAGAAAAAATCCTTAAACATGAGAAAAAGGAAATAGTTTAACATAAAAGGAGAATCACTAAACGATGAACAGTTAAGATGAGAGCAAAGAGGGCAAGGCAAACAAATGTTGATCATGTCAAATCAGATGCAGATGCAAGATTCGTTTTCACAACTTTCACCAATAAAATATATGAAAAAAAGAGGAAATGCTTTCACAATCTGTGTTACAATACACAACCAGAGTGAATGGAGCATAATGAACAGCAAGAGGTTTGCATGAAGTCCAATCGGCTTCCAAATATTTTGATACATGACAAAAAAAAACATCAAGACTTAAGGACTGGTCTTGTGTACTACTAAGTGCAATAAACCAATTCGATGATACCACCGAAAATATACAACCACACATTACACAACAAAAATCACAGAGTAAACTTTTGAGAAGAACAAATCTTGAAGAATAAGGAAAGCACGATAACATTTAGGTTTAAAGATCTTATGAACTGGCCGGTTAACAATGGGCATGGTTTATAGGCGATAGTGCAAGCACGAAAACAAAACTAATGTGTTAAGATATAGCTCATGCTACAGCATAGGTAAAGTAGGAATTAGTGGTATATGAAAGAACTTTCGGAGGGGTAATACAATAAATTATGCTTTCAAGTTTGACAATATTTTCAGTGCTCTAACTACCAGCAAATAGTTGTTTATACACAAATAGGAAAACTAAGAGTTTTCCAAGTGAAAACAACATTCAGTAAGCATTTGAACGGGACTGACAAAATAATATCGTTAAGTGATATGTGACAAGCAATGTTTATTAGAGATAGATGCATGGTTAGTTCATCATTGCACAGACCTGGCATCTTCTGCGACAACCCAAGCAACCGGCAGAGCTCGGGTGTTTGGCGACGTCGGCTGACAGATGGAAGTAGTTTGCACAGCTCGTCTTCATTGAACTCAGCAAAAATACCAAAGGTAGCAAGCAGCTGCAGAAATGCATGTGCTTCCAGGCAGTTCCCATTGCTAGCATCAATGTCAAGGCTGTCCAACTTGGACTTCCACTCAAACGCAATCTTCTTGGCCCTCTCCTTGACATCTGGTGCGAGCATTTGCCCCTCAGACAAGAGACCAGTTACGGCATCAGCTTGCAGCTGCACAAGAGACTCCATCAGCATGAGGCACGTCCTTCTGACACCCAAGAGGTCCCCATCCTTCTTCCCATCCAACACCAGGTTGTCTCCAGAGTAGAAGTCCTCCAGGGACTCCAGCACCAGGACGTACGGACGCGACGCTCCCTTGAGCGCGCTCGGGATCTCCTCGCGGATGGACGTCAGGTTCTTCCTGTTGTCCGATATGAACCTGTGGAGCCCTTTGACATTCATCGCCTCGCAGAGGACAGCAAGCTCAGAGCGAGGCTTCGCGGCGGCGGCGCTGCCATCTTGCATGTGCGCGTTGTCTTGCTTCGCGTCAGGAGCACCCACGGTGGTGAAATTACTCTGCGGCTTGTTCTTGGGGACGTTATAGTTGACGTTGAGAGAGAGCTTTGACTTGCCGAAGATCATGGCCAGCGCGGCGTCCCTCTTCTCCTGCAGCCTCTCGAGAGCGGTGAGCTCCTTGGCGACCACGACGGCCTCCTTCTGCTCCAGCATCTTCTGGGACTTGGCGACGGTCTCCTGGAACTCCTGCTCCTGCTTCTTGAGCTCGTCGAACTTCTTCTTGAGCGACTGCTCGAGGCCGCGGAAGTGGTCCTCGAGCTGCTTCCACTTGAAGCTCATGGTGACGGCGCTCTGGCTCTCGAGCTCGGCGAAGGCGTGCTGGAGCTGCTGTATCTTGAGGCTCGTCGACTCCATGAGGGTGGCCACGGACTCCATGTCGGACATGGTGACAGACCCTGCGCAGAAGGCAACGACAGCACAATCAGTCGATATAATCCGTGCAAACAGCACCTAAATCGAAGCACCGGGGCTGTACAAGCTTAAATTTTTTCAGATGTTT
Source organism: Lolium rigidum (assembly GCF_022539505.1). NCBI lineage: Eukaryota > Viridiplantae > Streptophyta > Magnoliopsida > Poales > Poaceae > Lolium > Lolium rigidum. The sequence goes on from NC_061512.1 coordinate 157,003,929, forward strand.
TCCTCGAATTGAGTCGGCTATCTTCTATAGAGCTTGGTTAGCAAGAACAGCGAGACGTAGCTAGGCGTCAATTTCGTTCCTAGCGGTGTATGCAAGACACGGGCAACAGGGAAGCGGAAATCGTCATGGATGCCCCGCTGGGCGGAAGGATAAAGCGCTACCTACTCCCACCGACAGCATAGCAAGCTAGCGAGGCTGAAATGGTGGTCCGGACGGCTGGATCTGAGGCTTGGGAGGGGAAATTGGGCGCTTACCTGTGACCGAGGCGGGCAGGCGTTGGACGAGCTCGCCGTCGCTGCTCGCCCCCGTCCCCCGCCTCCAACTCCGGCGGCTGGGGAGGAGATCGAGGGGGGATGGGGGGAAGAGGAAAGGAGAGGAAACCCTAGGGGAAGGTGGCGTGGAGTGTGTCTTTTGGGGATGGGGATGGAGAGGAGATGAGGAGAACTAGGAGAGGGCAGCAGCCAGTGCGCGCGTAAAGGCGTGCGGGCTCTACCTGGCAGTGACCAGAGTGAGCGACTGGAGTACAGTGGAGTCCGTCACTAATTACTCTTTTTAGAACGTGCTTTATTCACAAACATAGAGTCATACAAATTGTTTTCCCAATACACTCTCGAGGCACACCTCGCCAAATAGATAAATTAAGAGACTCACCCACATGAGCTAAACGATGCGCTGCATAGTTTTTTTGAAACGACACGAGACAAATATACATGTCAAGCAACTTTGCACAAGGAACTCCACAAGAAGTAAAATTACAATTTCACTCTTAGGAAAACCTGTGCCTCGCCGAAACATCGTCCATCGTCCTTCGCCGCCACCATGGTAGCACCGAAAAAGAGGCGAATAGCCGCCGTACCTAGATCTAGGAGAGCACCATCGCATTCAAGGATGCTTTTTGAGCCGATGAACCGGGCCGCCGCAAACGACGAACCCGAGACTTTGTGGCACGTCGGCCGGGATCTTCCCCGTGGTCACCAAATCCCAACGCCGTCAACTTCACCCGACATAGTCGAAGAAGAGAAACGCCGCCGCTCGCCGTCATCCACGCGCCCAAGCGCAAGACGACACACACAAGCTGCAGTAGTCGGTGCGATCAACACCCGTGAGAGTGCCGAACACCAACCACCGGACACAATTCTCACCAGATCTAGAGACCGGCGAGACAACCAGGCCACCTGCCCCACGACGCTTCCGGTTAGAGCGACGCCGAGACGGAGGAAGAGCAGAGGCAAATTATTTCGACGCGGCGCAGTCTCCTCCATAGAAGCAGCGCCTCAAGAAAGCACTAGGCCAACCCACTACAGGCCGGAGCCGTTACTCCGGGTCCCCACCCCCTCCCGTCGCCGGAGCGGCCGACGGAGGAGGCAGGGACCGGCGAGTTGGCTGCTGTAGTTGGGGGCAGCGCCGCCGAGTTCCCTTTCGCTGGAGCGGTTCCATGCGCTGCATAGTTTTGCAAGCGATTTACATGTCGGATCGAACAAGAACAAAATGAGCCTACCAAGACCTTGATATCTAGCCCCTCATCCTTGGCAAAGGAGAGACCCATTCTCACTCACATCCCCTCAGCTAGCTTCGAAACTGTTACGTAGGGAAACTTGCACTTACACGCAGCCACACAAATCCCACCATGATCACGGACAACGACCCAGCTCCCATGCAATTAGAAGAAGAGAACAAGGATGCATCAACATTAACCAACAGAGTACCTTCCGGCGGTGCATGTGGTCAGTACTACCTCTGGTTAGGTGTGTTGTGATCAGCTCGTTGTGTAGGCCTTGATCTTCATAGCCACCCCAACAGGATTGATACTACCTCCCTCCTCGAATAGCTTGTTTCGAGCATCCAAGAAGGTGCCAGAAAGTCACTGCAAGTGGTGTGGCTTCATGTCTCGAAGATCTAGCCAAGAACTTAAAGAGCCAAAGTTTGGGAGTAGTAAAAACTAGCCTGTTAAACTTGATATTACATTCAGATTTCACTTCAGACCATATCTCACGAGCGAAAGGACCAAACAGCGTCGCATGCTCCACACTTTCTTTCGAATAACAATGGATACAAAGCGGTGATGCAGGGATATGTCAGCGTTGCAACTGTTGGCCAGACGGAAGACAATTATGAGCAAATCTCCATAAAGTAATCTTCATCTTCCCCGACGCTAGAATTGCCCATAGCGCCTTCCAGTTGTTAGCATCAGAGGTTTGATCAGAAGACATACCACGACCGCGACCACTTTGAAACACTAGCGTTGCCTCCCTCCAAGCTAAATGATAAGACGATCTTACTGTGTACATGATGATCTTGTTATGAGGCCACGACAAGTAATCATTACCGCCAAAACGGCTGATTGGGATCCGTAACACCTTGCTTGCAACATCCTCTTCAAAAACATAACGAACAAGAGCGTCATTCCATGACAGTGAGTCTGTATTTAATAGCGAGTTCATTGTCTGCCCTTCTAACAAGAGGTACTCGTACGTCTCAAACGTATCTATAATTTTTGATGATCCATTCTTGTTTTACACCAATTTATATATGTTTTGCTTACACTTCGTTGCACTTTTATATGATTTTCGGCACTAACCTATTAACAAGATGCCACAGTGTCAGTTCCCTGTTTCTTCTGTTTTTGTATTTTAGAAAAGTTGTACAGGAAATATTCTCGGAATTGGACGAAACAAAAGCAGAAGTTAATATTTTACCGAAACGAAGACAGAGTCCATAGGGGGTCGAGGAAGTGCCACAGGGCGGCTAGACCTACCCTTGGCGCGGCCTGGCCTTGGCTCGCGCCAAGGGGGGTGTGGGCCCTCCAGGCACCCCACCGACCTAAATCCTCCGCCTATTTATACATCTTCTCGGGAAAACCCTGGATACCCGAGCCTCCATGCCGCCATCGCAGAACCCATCTCGGGGGGGGGGGGTTCTGAAGCTCTTCCTGGCACCCTGTCGGAGGAGGGAAATCATCGCCGGAGGCATCTACATCGCAATGCCCGCCTCCGAAGTGATGCATGAGTAGTTCATCCCTGAACTATGGGTCCATAGCAGTCGCTAGATGGTTGTCTTCTCCAATTTGTGCTTCATGTATAGATCTTGTGAGCTGCCCTACATGATCAAGATCATCCTTATGTAATCCTACATGTTGTGTTTGCTGGGATCCGATGAATATTGTATACTATGTTGAGATTGATTATATATTCATGTCATATGTTATTTGTGATCTTGCATGCTCTCTGTTGCTAGTGGAAACTCTGGCCAAGTGGATACTTGTGATTCCAAGAGTGAGTATTTATGCTCGATAGTAGGTTCATGCCTCTAGTTTTCTGGGAGAGTGATAATAACTTCTAAGATTGTAGATGTGTTGTTGCTACTAGGGAGAAAACAATAATGTTTTATCCAAGAGTAATTCTATTGTTTACTTTACACACATTGCTTAATGCAATAATTTGTTGCTTGCACTTAATACTTAAAGGGGTTTGGACGATAATCGGAATGTGGATTATTACTCATAGATGCGGTTGGATTACGGTCTATGTATTATGTTGTAATGCCCAATGAAATCTCATCGTAATCATCTTGTCATGTATGGTCGATATTCTGTCAATTGCTCAGCTGTAATTTATTCACCCAACATGTTATTATCTTTATGGAGAGACACCTCTAGTGAACTGTGGACCCCGGTCATGTTTCCTTTACATTGATAAATTCATCTACTGCAATTGTGTTCTGTTTAATTTCTGCAAACATCTATTTCCACTTGATACATCTAATCTTTTGTGTTGAGCAAACCAGTAAGATTGACAACCTCACTACAAGTTGGGGCAAAGTACTTTGGTTGTGTTGTGTGCAGGTTCCACGTTGTTGCTCATGCCGGTAGTGCGCCCTGCCACTAGTCATCTAGCAACACCTTCAAAAGTCACGCATTTCTCCTACTTGTCGATTAAATCTTGATTTTGTACTGAGGGAAAACTTGCTTATGTGCTCATCACACCTTCCTCTTGGGGTTTCTCAACCGCTTCCACAACAACGCTCACCAAGATTGTCTGGCGCCTTCACCGGAGCACCATCAAGATTTTCTGGCGTCGTTGCCGGGGAGAAAGAGGATTTCTGCAAGGGGGTCTCTCATCTCTAATCTATTTACTTTGTTATAGTTTGCTTAGTTTACTTTCCTTTGTTTTGTTTGCTTGATTATACCAAAAACACAAAAAATAGTTTTATTTATAGTCGTCTTTATATCAAAAACACACAAAAAATTAGTTTCTATTATAGTTGTTATTTTTGTTGCTTAGTTTTAATTTTTTTAAAATGGGTGACAAGGTATTAACTTGTCAATACCTATAAGTTGTAGACTAGAGTTTCGTGAAAAGTAGAGGGCAAGTAGATCTCGAAGGTTTCAACCGAAAAGGTGCTCGACTGCTAAAAACTAGTGTTATGTTGACAATGAATCGATCCTTTCTTTCTCCCTCGACTCCCCCTTATATAGGAGGCGGAGCCGAGGGTTTCGTGACGTACAAGTTACAAACAGCGGGAGTCTCTTTGAGTTCGTCCCGTAAATTACAAATCTCTATTCCTATTATATCTCTAACTTTCATATCGACGCTTTATTGGGCTTCCGGGCTTCGTAATCTTCGGGTCGTGGACCTTCAATAAACCCCGGGTACCTTCTTTGGCAGGCCCATTGGAGATGCCTATGTTAGTAGCCCCCGGGATTTTGCTTGAGGGCTCTCGCCGGTTCCTTTGCAGCTATGCTCACACGCTGGATTATATCTGCAAGCTGTCTACCAAGGGCATTGTGAAGGGCAAGCAGCCCATGCAACCAAGGCCTGCGGTACCTGCCGCTGAACCCATGCTGGTGCAGCCGGAGGAGAAATGGGAGAAGACGGAGCCGGGCATGGTCAAATTGAATGTAGATGGCTCTTTCCGGCACAACATGGCACCGTTGGAGCTGGAATGATTCTGCGAGATTCTGAGGGGAAGACCGTCTTCTCGGCCTGCCGGTCCCTGCACCACTGTAGCTGAGCGCTGGAGGCAGAACTGCCAGGAGCCCATCATCGTCGAGTTCGATAGTACTGCTCTGGTAAAGATAATCCTCAGCAAGGAGCATGACAGATCCACTCTAGGGCATCTAGTTTTAGAAGTTAAGCGCCTTCTAGGTTTTGGGGGATGCATTAATATTGTAAAGATTTGTAGAGGTAGGAATAGGGCTAGTGATGCTTTAGCTCCTTTTAGTAGAGGAAGTTTCATCCTTAGGGATTGTAATGCTACTGTTTGATGAGTAATACAATTCTTCCCCCACCCCCCCCCCACCCCCATCCCTCAAAAAAAAAGTGGACAGTTTTTGAATATTATCTAAAATAAATTTACACTTTTTCTAATAAATAGGTAACTGTTTTATAAGTAGAGCACAGTCACGTTTTTCACCGTCCAATGTCTTCCCGAATCTCAACTAGCTCCATCTCATTTTCTCTATCTGTTCTGTGTCCTAAGTAAGAGCATGTCTAACAGACCCCTTAAAAGGGCCAAACCCGTATAATAACCGCCGGAATACGGGTTTCGGCTCTACCCGACCGTCTAGCAGACCCCGTAAAAACGGCCCCCGCTCCGATTTTTGCTGTTTTCGATTACGGGGCGGCTCCTCGCCCCGTACAAGTACAGGGTGGGAGGCTGAATACAGGACCAACCCCCCACTCGTGGCGCGCTGAACTTTCAGGAAATCGCAACTGCTTCCGCCTCGTTGACTCTCCTGCACGCACCCAATCGCGCCAGATCGAGCACCCAATCGTGCGCAGGGGTCTCGCGCTCGTCGGCGCTGGCGAGTTCTGCGCCGCCGCCGCCAAGTTCGCGCTGCTCCACGACGTCTTCGTTGCCGTGGTCGTGCTCACGGCCTTCCCGTCGCAGGCGCTGGCCGCGGGGACGGCCATCAACGCGGTGATGTGCGCAGTGGTGGTGGAAGGCCGGTGGGATCGTGGGAAGAGGGAAAATAAAAGAAAGACAGGTTCATCTTGGGAAGCTTCCGCTACCGGCTCCAAGATGCAGAACAGCGATCTGCGCAAGAAGCTTCGGCCGGCCTTCTTCAGCTACTACTATCAGCGTAGTACTAAATTACTAGGGCAATTATCTTTGCTTTCTAGTAGTTCCTGGCTAGCTTAAGACCAGATCGCGTGTATGTGTCAGAATAATAGGTGCGTGCAAGATCTTGATTTGATTTGGAGAAGAGGAAGAAGGAGAGGAGGAAGAAGAGGAAAAAATATAAAAAAATTGATTTAGCATATTCTAGGAATATGCCCTTTTACAGTTTAGGGATACGGGGTCTGCTAGCTCGGACGAGTTTTCGGCCGATCGAAATTAAATACAGGGCCCTCTACTCGTGTTATACGGGGCAGAAATTTAGGGGGTCTGTTAGACATGCTCTAAAGTCATCCCTTCCTATAGTGTCATCCCTTCCTATAGTTACTTTGTTTTTAAATTTTCTTTATTATACTTGTCTGAAGCCCTCACCACTCCGTCCCGTGTCTTGTGAGGAGGCGGAGCATGGCAGAGAAGTGCGAGATTTGTGATTGTTTTAGAGCCGCATCAGATGTTGTTAATGCTTCGTATGTGGATGCGGTGTTGCGTCTGTTATTGTAGTGCTTGATTCGTTGGGCGTTAGGTAGTTCCTCCTGCATCTGCTCGTAGTTCTGAAGCTATGCTACACACAGTAATGTTGATTTGTAGTATGAGGTAGCTAGCCAGATGTATGGATAATGCTTGATTTTTTTGTGTTATGGTTTGTTCCAAATTTGGGTTTCACTATCCATGATGACTTTTGTGCTCTTGTGTTGATGATACTTTGCTCTGATGTTTTTTCTCCGGGGTGTGATGATGATATCTTCAGTTTTTGGATTATATATGATTTCAGTTTGTTTGTGTGCAGGTTGAGTGTGGTAGGCTCTAGGTTAAGGTGATGATATGGATTGTGATGGGGGTCGACGGCCGGTTGATTCGTCACCGGGAGAGCGTGGTGTAGTGGATTTTCTCCCTTATATCTCATCATTTTATCGTTTTGTCCAGGTCTCAATGTTTTGAAGTTGTGTGTGTGAATTGCTTGATTCCCTTGTATGATTATTTAATTTAGTGGTTTTTTGTGTTGATTATTTCTGTTTGTGCATCTTTCCGTTGATGTTTGAGTTTTGGGTGTTAGTTTCCATATAAGCAAATGTTCAATGGAACTATTAAAACTGCAGCCTACTGTCACTATTGTGTGAGTTCAGGGTGTTAGTTCACTTTTCTGTAGCCTAGTGTCACTATTGTGTGATTTCAGGGTGTTTAGTCTTCATTAAGTTTCTTCAGTTTGTTTCTTCAGGCTTACTTAGTGTCTGGTTCGTGTTGATTTTTTACATAGATGTTTACTAGTGTGTTTGAAACCACCTAACTGAAAGCTTCATTGCTGATTTCTCATCTGATATTTTGACTGTGTCTAATATTGATGGTAGCTTCAACCTTGCATCGCTGAGTCACCCTGGGATATTTGTTAGAGCATGTCTAACAGGCCCCGTATTTTTTCGCCCTGTATCCAGTTTTCGCCGGCCAAAAACTCGGACGAGCTAGCAGAGCCCGTATCCCCACCCCGTAAAACAGAATATTCTGTTTTACGGGGTGGGATACGGGCTCGCTAGCTCGTCCGAGTTTCCGGCCCTCAAAACAGGGTTTTAGACAGCAATTTGCACAACAATTTCGCATCAAACATAGCACATCCAAAATATGTGACGCATAATTCATAGTTTTAACATCACAACACGATCATAGGCAATGTTCAAGCCACGAAATTCCCAAATGTGATCAACCATCAACGGATCCATCACCACCGGCGCCACCGCTCGCCGGAGACTCACCTTGATCACGAGCTTGACGTGCAGCCTTCTTCCTCGCAATGATGTCCGCCTTGGTCTCCTTCCACCACGCCAGCTGATCCTCGTCCATGCCGTCGGTGCGCATCATCATGATTTCCCTCTCCTCGGCCAAGAGCTCCTTCATGGCCTTGGCTTCTTTGGCTGCGATCATCTTCATGTCAAGCTCCTTCCTTGCTTGCACCTTGGCAAGCTTGACCACACTCTTCTTCTCGGTGATGATGAGCTTGGTCTCCAACGTCTTCATCGTCATTGCTTCCTTGGACTTCATGAGTTGATCCAACTTCTCCCGGAAGCCAGCTGCTTCAAGTTCTACCTTCACCCTCTCCTTGGCCTTCTTGTTGCCCTCGGGCTTGCCGGTGTTTCTCCCACTCATGTCCTCCGCTTCATCATCCATGGTGAGAAGTGCCTCCTTCTTGCACTTTGGCTCGTTGTCCCTCAACTTCCACTTAGGAAGATATTGAAGGATGGCAAAGCAATGTTGAAATTGAAAGTCCTTGTTCTTAGAGCCGGCCATGTCCTTGTACCTTTGTTTAGCATACTTAGGCTGCACAACAATAGTATGAGGAGATGTTTCCACATCATCAACACATCATATGGATAGCTCGTGATGTTTCACATCATCAACACAAGGAAAACTTACGTAGTCCTCCGGCACGCATCCACTAGGAGGGTTGTCGGCCACTTGATCCATGGCAGCACTCCAACGAGAACAAGCCGGCTTGATGATGTTCCAGCGGCCTTCAAGGGAGCGTTAGGATCTGTCCGCCATGCTCTTCGTGCGAGGCTTCAGCTGGTGGTATAGATCCTCAATGCGCTGCCAATAGCGCTTGCCGCCTTGGTCCACACCGGTGCACGCATCCATCCCCACCTTGCTCCAAGCACGGACCAAGATGGTGTCTTCGATCTCGCTGTAGTTCGCCGTGCGTGGCTTCGGCGTCGACGAAGAACCGGCGGCAGCCGGATCAACCTCAACCACCTCCTCCTCGTCACCCTCATCCTCCTCCTCATCAATCTCTTCGACGTTGCACTCGCCATCGAATGCATCGATACCGGCGTCCAAATTCACCGCGAAATCGTTGAGCATGTCCATGTAGGATGTTGTGGACTCAACATCGAACACCTTGTCTACGTCAATGGTGGATGGCGGCGGCGCGGGCGGCGCATCGGACGGAACGGAGGGAGGAGAGGGCGTGGCCTTGGAGGGCGGTGGAGGCGCGAGGCCGATGCGGTTGATGGCCTTTGTCCGCACCTTGGCCGGCGCGACGCCCCTCGGCCCGGCCGCCTTGGTCTTCGGCCCGGAACCCTTCTTGGCAGCCGGCGGGGCTTCGGCCGGCGAAGCTGCGGCCGGCGCTGCTGCGGTCGCCACCGCAGGTGCTTCGAAGAATACCTTCGGGATCCTCTTCCTCTTCGACGGGATGGTGGCGGAGATCATGGCCGACACCACCCCGGCGTTCGGCGCAGCTCCGACGGCGACATCGACCACCGCGGCCGGAGGAGATGCATCGCCGGCGGCAGGCGGCTCTTGCGGACGATCCATGGCAGCGGGATCCGGCCGGGAAGGGCGCGGGGGAGGAGATCGGTCGGCGGCGGCGGCGGTTGGCTTCAGCGAAATGCTTCGCGCGCAGTGGAGTGGGCGATGCTGGTTTCACCCACTATCCCCGCTCCCACCCCGCACAAGTAGGGGGCGACGACCCGCCCCGTAGTCCAAAACAGCAAAAAACAATTCGGGGGGCGTTTTTACGGGGTGTGCTAGACGACCGGGTAGACGCGAAACCCTCAAATCGGCGGTTATTATACGGGTTTGCCCCTTTTACGGGGTCTGTTAGACCTGCTCTTACCTATGCTGGTAGCACAGAAGCACAAGAGAGACCAAGTTTTCCCCGTAGTTGCGCTTCAGTCTTCTTTTGGATCCATGTGGCTGTGAATGAAATTTTACTGTCATGGTCTAAAAAAGGTGGCGCTCTCAGTCACCTATAATGCATGTGTGATTTATTTCGATTAGTTGTTCGGTGTGCAAAAATTATCTAGCACCACGACCCGAAATGGAGTGTGTTTGATTTTTGTTAGCTTGACCCTTGCATAAAAGAACCAGGGGTGCTTTATGTATTTTGGCTCTAGTGCCAGACTTTTCTCTAGCTGAGCTTCAGCTTTCTTAGATGTTTCTTTGCTTGTTGATGTATTGTGATGCTGTACTGCAACCGTACATGATGTTCCTGTTTGCACGTGTTCGTCCGAATGAAACGAACGATTGTTAAGCTATTCCTATAGAGACTTGATGTTTTCGTGTAACACATGTTATATTAGTTTTGGCCTAACACTTGCTAAGTAACTCTTCTTCACTTTCGATCTTGTCTTCTTACTTGCTAAGTAATCCTTGTTCACCTTCAATCTTGTAAAATAGATTACTTTTTTCCTTTGGTAACAACTGTTCGTGGGCTGCAAGCATCTATTGCTTATATTGATGCCTTGTATCTGTAGTAGATCATTATAGTCAAAGATAATGATTTGCCGTGGTTAAACCCATCGGCCTCCTCTTGTATTTATATTACTGGGAGATTACAGGATATGATCAAAGGTTGTTAGGATTACAACGATGATTAGCTAGCCCTAGCTAAACCCTACGGCTAAACCACTGTGATGTGCAAGACATAAACGGCACGGTGGATAACAACCCTCTGTTAGGATTTACATCGTTAACATTCCCCGCAATGTCAACCTACTGAAACTAGGTTGAGATTGGAACGCATTCGCTCCAGCACCTGCCTACTGACCGGCTTCGTGAAGACGTCTGCAACCTGATCTGCCGAGGCAATGAACCTCACATCAAGCGCTCCAAGTGCCACTTTCTCACGAACAAAATGGAAGTCGACTTCTATGTGTTTAGTCCTCGCATGAAACACCGGGTTAGCAGTCAAATAGGTTGCGCCAAGATTGTCACACCACAAAACTGGTGCCCGCGGCTGCGATACTCCGAGTTCGCGCAATAACGACTGTACCCAAGTAGCTTCAGCTGTACCGTTCGCCAAGGCTTTGTACTCTGCCTCCGTCGACGACCGTGAGACTATCGGTTGCTTTCTCGCGCTCCACGAGATCATGTTGGGTCCAAAGAAGACCACAAAACCCCCTGTCGATCGTCTGTCATCAGAGTCCCCTGCCCAGTCGGCATCAGTGAAAACGCTTAGCAGAGTTGAGGGAGAACGCCGTAGGTACAGACCTGTAGTGGTTGTACCCTTCACAAACCGCAGTATTCTTTTAACAGCTTCCCAATGAACACCTGTTGGCTTTGACAGGAATTGGCACACTTTGTTGACGGCGAAAGAAATGTCTGGCCTGGTCAAGGTAAGATACTACAAGGCCCCAACTGTACTGCTATATCTGAATGCATCGTCCTCACCAAGACAGGTTCCTGATTCACATGACAGCTTCTCATGAGTGTCCATAGGAGTTGAGGCAGATTTGCAATTCTCCATATGAGTGCGACACAGCAGATCTTCAGCATATTTGCGTTGAGTAAGAGTCATTCCCCCGGAATTGCGGACGGCCTCAATGCCGAGAAAGAACTGCAGCGGACCAAGGTCTTTAACCGGGAAAGTGAGAGAGATCTGGCGAAGCAAACGATCACAGGCAACCTGAGAAGAACTTGCAATGACGATATCATCCACATAGACGAGCATATAGATAGTCAGATCACGCCGCCGAAAGATGAACAAAGAGGTGTCAGCCGTAGACGGAGCAAAGCCAAGTTGTTGCAGTCGATCAGAGAGCCGAGAATACCACGCCCGAGGCGATTGCTTGAGGCCGTAGATAGACTTGTGCAACTTACAGACATAATCAGATGCTCAGGATCTTGAAATCCAGGGGGCTGCTGCATATAAGCGGTTTCAGTGAGAACACCGTGCAAGAATGCATTGCTGATGTCGATTTGCCGCAGATGCCAGTCACGTGAGACAGCGAGAGAGAGGACCAAACGCACTGTGGCGGCCTTCACCACTGGGCTAAAGGTGTCAAGGTAGTCGATACCGTATTGCTGCGTGAAGCCACGCGCAACGAGCCGTGCCTTGTGCTTGTCCAGGGAGCCATCAGCTCGTAGCTTGGTTTTGTATATCCACTTGCAGCTGATCACGTTCGTGCCAGGTGGACGCGGAACAAGGCTCCAGGTGCGGTTCCGATGCAAAGCATCAAATTCAGCTTCCATGGCGATGCGCCATTTGTCATCAGCGAGGGCAACCCTATAAGAGACGGGCTCAGCAAAGAAAGCGCGACGCTTAGGGTCGTAGCGCACCGTGCCATCAGTAAGAATCTTGGGAACAGCTTTGTTGGTGCGCTGGCGTGTCAGCATAGGATGCTGAGCTGGAGGTGCCGGTGGTGAAGGAGATGCTGCCGGCGAGGGAGGCGACGCAGCAAGCGAAGCTGGAGGCGTGGCCAGAGGCGTGGCACCGTCGCGGGTCGACCGTATAGGGGATGGTGACCCCGGCCCATCATGGGATGCCGGCCCAGCATGGGAGCGGGCATCGTGATCGACGTGATCACATGGAGGATCGTCGTGAGCCGGCGAACAGGGCTCGGTGGCGGACGCCGGCGCCGATCGGGGAGTTCCTGAAACAGGCAACGAGCAGCTCGGGGCTGGATTAGTAGATTGCAACAGAGATAGGTCATAATTACGCATATAGTCATCTTGCAACACTGGCTCGGAGGATGGAAAAAGGGAGGATGGTACATCTGGTTTAGGAGAGAGGCCAGCGGCAAAAGGGAAGATTTGCTCATCAAATACCACATCGTGAGATATATAAATGCGTCCCGTGGACCTGTCGAGGCACTTGTATCCTTTGTGTTTGGTACTATATCCAAGAAAAGTACATTGTCTAGAGCGGAAGGAGAGTTTATGGTTGTTATAAGGGCGCAAATTTGGCCAGCATGCGCACCCAAACGTGCGCAGGAAAGTGTAGTCGGGTTGCTCATTGAGGAGGCGGGTGATAGGTGCAGAGTGTTGAAGAGTTTTGGTGGGCATTCGGTTAATGAGGTAACATGCAGTGAGAAAGGCTTCGTCCCAATAACGAACTGGGAGAGAAGAATGGGCAAGAAGGGCAATGCCCGTCTCGACAAGATGGCGGTGTTTGCGTTCAGCGATCCCATTCTGTTGGGATGTATGGGGGCAGGACACGCGGTGAAGAATGCCTTCACGCTGAAAATAAGAAGAAAGGCGAGTATACTCGCCTCCACCATCAGTTTGCACAGCTCGAATTTTAGTACCAAGAAAGAGTTCAACATGTTTTTGGAAGAGATAAAAGGAATTCTCAACATCTGATTTGTGTTTGAGCAAATAAATCCATGAATATCGACTAAAATCATCTACGAAACTCACATAATACTTGAATCCCCCTACAGAGGTAGTTGCTGGCCCCCACACATTGGAGTGCACGAGCTCAAGCGGGGAAGTAGTTACATGAGAGGAATCACGAAAGGGTAATTGATGCACTTTAGCGCGCTGGCATGCATCACAAACAAAAGACTCACTAGACGGTGCACAAGCAAATTTATTGGTCCTAAGGACAGACTCGACGACATTATTGGAGGGGTGCCCGAGCCGCTGATGCCACAGATCCCGAGAGAGCTTGACACCGGAGAGGCCATGGCGACTAGACGCTGGTGGAGATGAACGGAGGCTTGGCACCGGGTAAAGGCCGTCAAGGCTTTCACGGGAAAATATCTAGTGATACCACACCTCACATGATACCATGATACCACTTCACAAAATTTAAATTTGTAAGTGACAAAAAAATTTACAATAAATTTGTGGCTGTTCACAAGATGTATGTTTACATTCTAAAATTTTCACATCCAAATTTAAAGTACACAAAGAGAAACAAAAAAGACAAATGTTGTGTGAATAGTGGCATTTTGAGTTTTTGTCTTTATGTGACACTATTCGTGCTAGATTTCTCTTTTTTGTTTCTCTAAGGATATTTCAAATTTGGTTATGAAAGTTACAAGGTATGTAAACACACATGTTGTGAACACCCAAAATTTTAGTTCCGAATTTTTTGACATTTACAATTTAAATTTTAAAGAGTGGTATCATGGTATCAAATAAGGTGTGGTATCACTAGATATGTTCTCAGGCTTTCACCTTGAAGGAGGATGCTCCTGGTTGCTCGGTCCTTCACAAAGAAACAATCAGGATGAAGTTCAACAAAAGCGTCATTATCAGTGCCTATCTTATGTGCTGATAGAAGGTGTTTGTGGATGTTAGGCACGTGTAAAATATTTTTCAGATGCAAAGAAGAGCCGGGAAGCATAGAATGACCAGTATGTGCAATTTTCAGACCTGCTCCGTTAGCAACCTGCACATGATCCTTGCCCTGGTAGCGGTCGTGGACGTGGAGGCGGTCGAGGTCGCTGGTCAGGTGATCGGTGGCGCCGGAGTCGAGATACCAGTTGGTGTCGCCGGTGTAGCCTGAGGACGTGTTGGCGGCGTTGGCCATGCGCTGCTGCTCACGATTGTCTTCGGGCTGGTAGGTGTGGTTGAACCTCTGGCGGCAGCGCAGGGCGTCATGCCCAAACTTGGAGCAGATCTGGCACTTGGGGCCGTTGCGACGCTGCTGGCCGCCGTTGCCGCCATTGTAGTTGCCGTTGCCGTTGCGGCGCGGCTGCTGCTGCTGGTTGTCGCGGCCGCCTCCCTGGTTTCCGCCGCCGTGGCCACCAGGAGCGCCGTGTCCTCCAGGTCCACCGTACCCAGGTCCGCCACGGGTTGCTCCAGGGGCACCGTTGAAGCGGCGTGCGGCAGAGTTGGCGGAGGAGTGGATGTCGTTGACGGCGGTCTGCTGCTCAATGCGCAGCTCAGCACCGATGAGGTAGGCGTAGAAGCTGTTGAGGCTGACGGGCTGGTCGCGAGTGGTGATGGAGACAACCAGCGGCTCGTATTCCGAGCCAAGGCCTGCCAGCATGTAGCCAAGCACTTCGTCGTCCCTCAGCGGCGCGCCGATCGCCGCCATGGAGTCAGCCAGGGACTTGACGCGGTTGAAGTAGGCGGAGGCGGAGAGGTCCTTCTTGCGGATGTTGGAGAGCTGGTAGCGGATCTGCATCACCCGGGCACGATTTTGCGATGCAAACATGGAGTGGAGAGAGGACCATACCGCGGCAGATGTGGTGAGCTGGGTCATCTGCCCAACGATGTCCTCAGACATCGATCCAAGCAGAGCGATCATGACGAGCTGATCCTCGCCGGTACCGGGCGAGGAACGCCGGGTTGGACACCTCGCGAGCAGCATCGCCGGTGCCTTCAGTGATGGTGTGCGGCGGTGCGGCGATGGAGCCGTCGACGTAGCCGTACAGGTGCGCTGCATGGAGCGCTGGGACCACCTGTGTCTTCCAGAGCAGGAAGTTTTCCCGCGTGAGGCGGATGGTGATGAGGCTGCTGATGGAGCCGATGGAGACGACGGGCGCCAAGGAGGAGGAGCCAGCCGCGATGGTGGTGGAGAGGGCATCGCTGGCAGCCGGCAGGGTTCCCATCGGGAAGGAGCTAGGTGGAGGGAAGGTAGATGGGATCTAAGCTCGATACCAAGTCAAATATAATGATTTGCCGTGGTTAAACCCATCGGCCTCCTCTTGTATTTATATTACTGGGAGATTACAGGATATGATCAAAGGTTGTTAGGATTACAACGATGATTAGCTAGCCCTAGCTAAACCCTACGGCTAAACCACCGTGATGTGCAAGACATAAACGGCACGGTGGATAACAACCTTCGAGTTAGGATTTACATCGTTAACAATTACTAGTTGAATGCCCGTGCGTTGCCACGGAAAAACAAAGCGTAAAAGGTGATTCCATTTTGTTAGGTATTGCAAAGTTTTTGGAATCATAATACTACACACTGGTATTTTTTTAATCAGAAGTCCACTTTTGATCTTGGGTCCATATGCTCTTGCTACCGGAAAAAAAATGTAAGAAATAATGATCGAAAATTTAATGTGTACATCTTGATATTCTACATACCAAATTTCGTTGAAAACCGACAATTTATGTCTCATGTCCAAAAAAGATAAGGAATGTTTGGTGATGAGCTTTTTTATCACTGGATTTTTTCTTTTTTACACACGACAGAACAATATCCTTCTTAAACGCTTTGCGAGCACATAAAGCTTGAAGATGTACAAATGACATGTTTTGACTTTTTAAAATACGTCTAAAGCTCACTTGAAAATAGGTGCATATGCCTCCTAGGTGCAAAAAATGTCTCGTCCTAAATTTGTCCCTCTTACTAACCCTCCAAACACACAATCAAGCAATTTCCACCAAAAAGTGCAAGGGAACACGGAATGCAAAGCATCGAGAAATAGATACTCGTTTTATACACTTACAACAACTTTTAATTAGAAAATATTATATAAATGTCGTATACATAACTACATTAACAATTTCCTACAAATGCATACAATAATATTTGTTTAAGAAACCTATCATTATTTATTTTTTTCCTTCCGTAAGTGGCATTTGTAGGGTAATTCCTTGTTTTGTAGGGTAGGCAGATGCTTCGTAAGAATGGTCTGATCAAACACTTTCCTTTCTTGCACCATAAACTAAAAGCACATGAATCTCATTTAAAAGGCTGTCCGCACAAAAGGTTTTTCTGGGCAACAAACAAACTACATAAAATGTTTATAATTGTTTTTAACATAAAAAAATAAATAAGATAATATGTACCCACAAAATGAGTCTTCCATTCATGTCAAAAAGGGAGGGAATATGTTTAATAAATCAAACATCTCCCATGAAAATCTGTCTCTTAAAGTGTGAAAATAGCAAAAGAAAGTACTACTCTCTAAATCACGACACACCTGCAACAAGTGAAAGAAACAAATTCAGTGTATTTTAATATACAAGGTAAGGTATGTCTTCCCTTTCTATTGGCTTTACTACATTGGCCATTGAATGATCGAGGAAGAGATGAATCAGTAAAACTATCTGCAAAAGGTAGATACTAATGTTGGCATGCAACAATAGGCACTACCGTGGACCAAACTCTGGTCACAGCAAAAGCAAAGGATAAGAAGAACCACAATCATCAGAGATAGAAAACATAATGGTTAATTGGTTTCTTCCAAAGAATAAATTAATGTTTGCAACACTTGATAAGATTTAGATCAGTTCAACAGGTAGCTAGGCCTCAATTCCTCCGGTGGTTGCTGCAAGCTCATGTCGATGTAGCTTACTTAAGGAGGAAGGGATGAAGCCTGCTACCCGCATGGGTAGCTACACACGCATGCATTATA
Source organism: Lolium rigidum (assembly GCF_022539505.1). Taxonomy (NCBI): domain Eukaryota; kingdom Viridiplantae; phylum Streptophyta; class Magnoliopsida; order Poales; family Poaceae; genus Lolium; species Lolium rigidum. Next base: position 157,021,082 of record NC_061512.1, read on the forward strand.
CCAATATGCAAACCATATTAATTTGTTTTAGCTCGGTTTCCTAGTAGAACGTGGAATTCCAGTGTACAAAGTGGTTTCCGAATTTTGATTTGAACTTTTCTTTTTCAAAGTCAACTCAATATTCATAAAGTCAACGCAAAATACATGGTGAGTTGACTTTGTTCAAAAAATATTCATATCAAAATTCGAAACCACTTTTGTACACTAGAATTCCACGTTCTACTAGGAAACAAAACTAAAACAAGTTAATATGGCTTGAATCAGAGTTTTCGTCTTGCCTGCAAAGCCATGGAGGAATAAAAGTTGCCACTGGGTAAAACAAGAAAATTGTGAGAAAGCGCTTGAAACCATACGAAACTAAGTATTTTATGCCAATTAGCACGTCTTTCAAGCCCCAAATCATCTCCAAGAACAAAAAAGAAATAGTTAGGAGAAGTCATGGACACCGTATTAGCAAAGTTAACCATAGGTAAATGGGTGTTCTGTATTACAGGAGATGTGTAGAGCTGGAAAATCTCTCACTCCTGCTAGGGCTTCCCCTCACATATTTTCCAGGAGAGGTCTGCAAAAATCCATTGGTTGATTTGTTTAAGCGACTGAAATAAATAATCAGTTAGCTCATATTGCAGGACTTATAGAAAAACCAAGGATTGTGATTTTGACAACAATCTGCAAAAGGTTTCACAAACAAAGATCGTTACTCAATTGTTGAGTCATGCTAACATAAAAAACAAACCCGTCCACCACAAATACCCACAAGCTATGGAAGAACTGAAGTAAATTTGCTAACACGGAAATCACAATGCGCTTACACATTGCCTGCCAGGTCTGACTACTAAAACTAAAACTAAACAAAATATGTCGGAGAGTCTAGTACTGGAGGCTCAAGTGTGCTCACAAATGATTGGGGAGGACTCTGATGCAAAGCAACACTCATTTATACTCTAACTGAAAGAGATAGTGGCTAACTTCCCATGTGCTTACATAAATTTCAATTTCAATTTCCTTATCAAATTGAATAGAAAATTCATGCCGATAGATAACTCAGTTTATAATATCACCATATACCAAAACAAAAGCATAAAAGGAATAGAACCTACAAAGACAAAGTCAGTTCGCTACTTGTGTAGTGCAAGAAACCCATAAACACGCTTTCGGCCTATCAGTTTATACAAACAACAAAAAAGAATAGCATGGATTAATATACTTGCAACACCTGCCTAAATACTTGGCAAACGTCCTACAACACAGGACCAAGCACGAGTGGATTCGCATCATCACAAATTAACAATGCAAGACCTGTAGAATGAAAAGCTTCACCATTCGCGTTGATGGCGATGATTGTTTGATGCCGGTTACCTTGATGTATTGTTTCTGCTTGCGTCCAGCGTGGTCTGGGATGCCATCGGCACATCTCTGCCAGCCTTGTCAGGGTGAGGCCGTGAACGCCAGCGTCAAGTTCTTGTTCAATTCTATCAGCCTGGCCGGGCGAAGAAAAAGATCCATGCCTCGTAGCGTATACACCTAGACTTGGAGAGCAATGAACCATTGAATAAGATATACCTGCAGCTTGACACCTATATATTGCTCTTCA
>NC_061512.1:157022775-157135643 GCF_022539505.1 Lolium rigidum
AGAAGAAGAGAACAAGGATGCATCAACATTAACCAACAGAGTACCTTCCGGCGGTGCATGTGGTCAGTACTACCTCTGGTTAGGTGTGTTGTGATCAGCTCGTTGTGTAGGCCTTGATCTTCATAGCCACCCCAACAGGATTGATACTACCTCCCTCCTCGAATAGCTTGTTTCGAGCATCCAAGAGGTGCCAGAAAGTCACTGCAAGTGGTGTGGCTTCATGTCTCGAAGATCTAGCCAAGAACTTAAAGAGCCAAAGTTTGGGAGTAGTAAAAACTAGCCTGTTAAACTTGATATTACATTCAGATTTCACTTCAGACCATATCTCACGAGCGAAAGGACCAAACAGCGTCGCATGCTCCACACTTTCTTTCGAATAACAATGGATACAAAGCGGTGATGCAGGGATATGTCAGCGTTGCAACTGTTGGCCAGACGGAAGACAATTATGAGCAAATCTCCATAAAGTAATCTTCATCTTCCCCGACGCTAGAATTGCCCATAGCGCCTTCCAGTTGTTAGCATCGCAGGTTTGATCGTAAGACATACCACGACCGCGACCACTTTGAAACACTAGCGTTGCCTCCCTCCAAGCTAAATGATAAGACGATCTTACTGTGTACATGATGATCTTGTTATGAGGCCACGACAAGTAATCATTACCGCCAAAACGGCTGATTGGGATCCGTAACACCTTGCTTGCAACATCCTCTTCAAAAACATAACGAACAAGAGCGTCATTCCATGACGATGAGTCTGTATTTAATAGCGAGTTCATTGTCCGCCCTTCTAACAAGAGGTACTCGTATCGTCTCAAACGTATCTATAATTTTTGATGATCCATTCTTGTTTTACACCAATTTATATATGTTTTGCTTACACTTCGTTGCACTTTTATATGATTTTCGGCACTAACCTATTAACAAGATGCCACGATGTCACGTTCCCTCGTTTCTTCGTTTTTGTATTTTAGAAAAGTTGTACAGGAAATATTCTCGGAATTGGACGAAACAAAAGCAGAAGTTAATATTTTACCGAAACGAAGACAGAGTCCATAGGGGGTCGAGGAAGTGCCACAGGACGGCTAGACCTACCCTTGGCGCGGCCTGGCTCCAGCCCGTGCCAAGGGGGGTGTGGGGGCCCCCAGGCACCCCACCGACCTAAATCCTCCACCTATTTATACATCTTCTCGAGAAAACCCTAGATACCCGAGCCTCCATGCCGCCATCGCAGAACCCATCTCGGGGGGGGGGGTTCCGAAGCTCTTCCCGGCACCTCGTCGGAGGAGGGAAATCATCGCCGGAGGCATCTACATCGCAATGCCCGCCTCCGAAGTGATGCATGAGTAGTTCATCCCCGAACTATGGGTCCATAGCGATCGCTAGATGGTTGTCTTCTCCAATTTGTGCTTCATGTATAGATCTTGTGAGCTGCCCTACATGATCAAGATCATCCTTATGTAATCCTACATGTTGTGTTTGCCGGGATCCGATGAATATTGTATACTATGTTGAGATTGATTATATATTCATGTCATATGTTATTTGTGATCTTGCATGCTCTCTCGTTGCTAGTGGAAACTCTGGCCAAGTGGATACTTGTGATTCCAAGAGTGAGTATTTATGCTCGATAGTAGGTTCATGCCTCTAGTTTTCTGGGAGAGTGATAATAACTTCTAAGATTGTAGATGTGTTGTTGCTACTAGGGAGAAAACAATAATGTTTTATCCAAGAGTAATTCTATTGTTTACTTTACACACATTGCTTAATGCAATAATTTGTTGCTTGCACTTAATACTTAAAGGGGTTTGGACGATAATCGGAATGTGGATTATTACTCATAGATGCAGTTGGATTACGGTCTATGTATTATGTTGTAATGCCCAATGAAATCTCATCGTAATCATCTTGTCATGTATGGTCGATATTCTGTCAATTGCTCAGCTGTAATTTATTCACCCAACATGTTATTATCTTTATGGAGAGACACCTCTAGTGAACTGTGGACCCCGGTCATGTTTCCTTTACATTGATAAATTCATCTACCGCAATTGTGTTCTCGTTTAATTTCGCAAACATCTATTTCCACTTGATACATCTAATCTTTTGTGTTGAGCAAACCAAGCAAGATTGACAACCTCACTACAAGTTGGGGCAAAGTACTTTGGTTGTGTTGTGTGCAGGTTCCACGTTGTTGCTCATGCCGGTAGTGCGCCCCGCCACTAGTCATCTAGCAACACCTTCAAAAGTCACGCATTTCTCCTACTTGTCGATTAAATCTTGATTTTGTACCGAGGGAAAACTTGCTTATGTGCTCATCACACCTTCCTCTTGGGGTTTCTCAACCGCTTCCACAACAACGCTCACCAAGATTGTCTGGCGCCTTCACCGGAGCACCATCAAGATTTTCTGGCGTCGTTGCCGGGGAGAAAGAGGATTTCTGCAAGGGGGGTCTCTCATCTCTAATCTATTTACTTTGTTATAGTTTGCTTAGTTTACTTTCCTTTGTTTTGTTTGCTTGATTATACCAAAAACACAAAAAATAGTTTTATTTATAGTCGTCTTTATATCAAAAACACACAAAAAATTAGTTTCTATTATAGTTGTTATTTTTGTTGCTTAGTTTTAATTTTTTTAAATGGGTGACAAGGTATTAACTTGTCAATACCTATAAGTTGTAGACTAGAGTTTCGTGAAAAGTAGAGGGCAAGTAGATCTCGAAGGTTTCAACCGAAAAGGTGCTCGACTGCTAAAAACTAGTGTTATGTTGACAATGAATCGATCCTTTCTTTCTCCCTCGACTCCCCCTTATATAGGAGGCGGAGCCGAGGGTTTCGTGACGTACAAGTTACAAACAGCGGGAGTCTCTTTGAGTTCGTCCCGTAAATTACAAATCTCTATTCCTATTATATCTCTAACTTTCATATCGACGCTTTATTGGGCTTCCGGGCTTCGTAATCTTCGGGTCGTGGACCTTCAATAAACCCCGGGTACCTTCTTTGGCAGGCCCATTGGAGATGCCTATGTTAGTAGCCCCCGGGATTTTGCTTGAGGGCTCTCGCCGGTTCCTTTGCAGCTATGCTCACACGCCGGATTATATCTCGCAAGCTGTCTACCAAGGGCATTGTGAAGGGCAAGCAGCCCATGCAACCAAGGCCTGCGGTACCTGCCGCTGAACCCATGCTGGTGCAGCCGGAGGAGAAATGGGAGAAGACGGAGCCGGGCATGGTCAAATTGAATGTAGATGGCTCTTTCTGGCACAACATGGCACCGTTGGAGCTGGAATGATTCTGCGAGATTCTGAGGGGAAGACCGTCTTCTCGGCCTGCCGGTCCCTGCACCACTGTAGCTGAGCGCTGGAGGCAGAACTGCCAGGAGCCCATCATCGTCGAGTTCGATAGTACTGCTCTGGTAAAGATAATCCTCAGCAAGGAGCATGACAGATCCACTCTAGGGCATCTAGTTTTAGAAGTTAAGCGCCTTCTAGGTTTTGGGGGATGCATTAATATTGTAAAGATTTGTAGAGGTAGGAATAGGGCTAGTGATGCTTTAGCTCCTTTTAGTAGAGGAAGTTTCATCCTTAGGGATTGTAATGCTACTGTTTGATGAGTAATACAATTCTTCCCCCACCCCCCCCCACCCCCCATCCCTCAAAAAAAAAGTGGACAGTTTTTGAATATTATCTAAAATAAATTTACACTTTTTCTAATAAATAGGTAACTGTTTTATAAGTAGAGCACAGTCACGTTTTTCACCGTCCAATGTCTTCCCTGAATCTCAACTAGCTCCATCTCATTTTCTCTATCTGTTCTGTGTCCTAAGTAAGAGCATGTCTAACGCACTCCTTAAAAGGGCCAAACCCGTATAATAACCGCCGGAATACGGGTTTCGGCTCTACCCGACCGTCTAGCAGTACCCCGTAAAAACGGCCCCCGCTCCGATTTTTGCTGTTTTCGATTACGGGCGGCTCCTCGCCCCCTACAAGTATAGGGTGGGAGGCTGAATACAGGATCAACCCCCACTCGTGGCGCGCTGAACTTTCAGGAAATCGCAACTCGCTTCCGCCTCGTTGACTCTCCTGCACGCACCCAATCGCGCCAGATCGAGCACCCAATCGTGCGCAGGGGTCTCGCGCTCGTCCGGCGCTGGCGAGTTCTGCGCCGCCGCCGCCAAGTTCGCGCTGCTCCACGACGTCTTCGTTGCCGTGGTCGTGCTCACGGCCTTCCCGCCGCAGGCGCTGGCCGCGGGGACGGCCATCAACGCGGTGATGTGCGCAGTGGTGGTGGAAGGCCGGTGGGATCGTGGGAAGAGGGAAAATAAAAGAAAGACAGGTTCATCTTGGGAAGCTTCCGCTACCGGCTCCAAGATGCAGAACAGCGATCTGCGCAAGAAGCTTCGGCCGGCCTTCTTCAGCTACTACTATCAGCGTAGTACTAAATTACTAGGGCAATTATCTTTGCTTTCTAGTAGTTCCTGGCTAGCTTAAGACTAGATCGCATGTATGTGTCAGAATAATAGGTGCGTGCAAGATCTCGATTTGATTTGGATAAGAGGAAGAAGGAGAGGAGGAAGAAGGAGAGGACGAAGAAGAGAAAAAAAAAATTGATTTAGCATATTCTAGGAATATGCCCTTTTACAGTTTAGGGATACGGGGTCTGCTAGCTCGGACGAGTTTTCGGCCGATCGAAATCAAATACAGGGCCCTCTACTCGTGTTATACGGGGCAGAAATTTAGGGGGTCTGTTAGACATGCTCTAAAGTCATCCCTTCCTATAGTGTCATCCCTTCCTATAGTTACTTTGTTTTTAAATTTTCTTTATTATACTTGTCTGAAGCCCTCACCACTCCGTCCCGTGTCTTGTGAGGAGGCGGAGCATGGCAGAGAAGTGCGAGATTTGTGATTGTTTTAGAGCCGCATCAGATGTTGTTAATGCTTCGTATGTGGATGCAGTGTTGCGTCTGTTATTGTAGTGCTTGATTCGTTGGGCGTTAGGTAGTTCCTCCTGCATCTGCTCGTAGTTCTGAAGCTATGCTACACACAGTAATGTTGATTTGTAGTATGAGGTAGCTAGCCAGATGTATGGATAATGCTTGATTTTTTTGTGTTATGGTTTGTTCCAAATTTGGGTTTCACTATCCATGATGACTTTTGTGCTCTTGTGTTGATGATACTTTGCTCTGATGTTTTTTCTCCGGGGTGTGATGATGATATCTTCAGTTTTTGGATTATATATGATTTCAGTTTGTTTGTGTGCAGGTTGAGTGTGGTAGGCTCTAGGTTAAGGTGATGATATGGATTGTGATGGGGGTCGACGGCCGGTTGATTCGTCACCGGGAGAGCGTGGTGTAGTGGATTTTCTCCCTTATATCTCATCATTTTATCGTTTTGTCCAGGTCTCAATGTTTTGAAGTTGTGTGTGTGAATTGCTTGATTCCCTTGTATGATTATTTAATTTAGTGGTTTTTTGTGTTGATTATTTCTGTTTGTGCATCTTTCCGTTGATGTTTGAGTTTTGGGTGTTAGTTTCCATATAAGCAAATGTTCAATGGAACTATTAAAACTGCAGCCTACTGTCACTATTGTGTGAGTTCAGGGTGTTAGTTCACTTTTCTGTAGCCTAGTGTCACTATTGTGTGATTTCAGGGTGTTTAGTCTTCATTAAGTTTCTTCAGTTTGTTTCTTCAGGCTTACTTAGTGTCTGGTTCGTGTTGATTTTTTACATAGATGTTTACTAGTGTGTTTGAAACCACCTAACTGAAAGCTTCATTGCTGATTTCTCATCTGATATTTTGACTGTGTCTAATATTGATGGTAGCTTCAACCTTGCATCGCTGAGTCACCCTGGGATATTTGTTAGAGCATGTCTAACAGGCCCCGTATTTTTTCGCCCTGTATCCAGCTTGCCGGCTAGAGCCTCGGACGAGCTAGCAGAGCCCGTATCCCCACCCCGTAAAACAGAATATTCTGTTTTACGGGTGGGGATACGGGCTCTGCTAGCTCGTCCGAGTTTCCGGCCCTCAAAACAGGGTTTTAGACAGCAATTTGCACAACAATTTCGCATCAAACATAGCACATCCAAAATATGTGACGCATAATTCATAGTTTTAACATCACAACACGATCATAGGCAATGTTCAAGCCACGAAATTCCCAAATGTGATCAACCATCAACGGATCCATCACCACCGGCGCCACCGCTCGCCGGAGACTCACCTTGATCACGAGCTTGACGTGCAGCCTTCTTCCTCGCAATGATGTCCGCCTTGGTCTCCTTCCACCACGCCAGCTGATCCTCGTCCATGCCGTCGGTGCGCATCATCATGATTTCCTCTCCTCGGCCAAGAGCTCCTTCATGGCCTTGGCTTCTTTGGCTGCGATCATCTTCATGTCAAGCTCCTTCCTTGCTTGCACCTTGGCAAGCTTGACCACACTCTTCTTCTCGGTGATGATGAGCTTGGTCTCCAACGTCTTCATCGTCATTGCTTCCTTGGACTTCATGAGTTGATCCAACTTCTCCCGGAAGCCAGCTGCTTCAAGTTCTACCTTCACCCTCTCCTTGGCCTTCTTGTTGCCCTCGGGCTTGCCGGTGTTTCTCCCACTCATGTCCTCCGCTTCATCATCCATGGTGAGAAGTGCCTCCTTCTTGCACTTTGGCTCGTTGTCCCTCAACTTCCACTTAGGAAGATATTGAAGGATGGCAAAGCAATGTTGAAATTGAAAGTCCTTGTTCTTAGAGCCGGCCATGTCCTTGTACCTTTGTTTAGCATACTTAGGCTGCACAACAATAGTATGAGGAGATGTTTCCACATCATCAACACATCATATGGATAGCTCGTGATGTTTCACATCATCAACACAAGGAAAACTTACGTAGTCCTCCCGAGCACGCATCCACTAGGAGGGTTGTCGGCCACTTGATCCATGGCAGCACTCCAACGAGAACAAGCCGGCTTGATGATGTTCCAGCGGCCTTCAAGGGAGCGTTAGGATCTGTCCGCCATGCTCTTCGTGCGAGGCTTCAGCCTGGTGGTATAGATCCTCAATGCGCTGCCAATAGCGCTTGCCGCCTTGGTCCACACCGGTGCACGCATCCATCCCCACCTTGCTCCAAGCACGGACCAAGATGGTGTCTTCGATCTCGCTGTAGTTCGCCGTGCGTGGCTTCGGCGTCGACGAAGAACCGGCGGCAGCCGGATCAACCTCAACCACCTCCTCCTCGTCACCCTCATCCTCCTCCTCATCAATCTCTTCGACGTTGCACTCGCCATCGAATGCATCGATACCGGCGTCCAAATTCACCGCGAAATCGTTGAGCATGTCCATGTAGGATGTTGTGGACTCAACATCGAACACCTTGTCTACGTCAATGGTGGATGGCGGCGGCGCGGGCGGCGCATCGGACGGAACGGAGGGAGGAGAGGGCGTGGCCTTGGAGGGCGGTGGAGGCGCGAGGCCGATGCGGTTGATGGCCTTTGTCCGCACCTTGGCCGGCGCGACGCCCCTCGGCCCGGCCGCCTTGGTCTTCAGCCTGGAACCCTTCTTGGCAGCCGGCGGGGCTTCGGCCGGCGAAGCTGCGGCCGGCGCTGCTGCGGTCGCCACCGCAGGTGCTTCGAAGAATACCTTCGGGATCCTCTTCCTCTTCGACGGGATGGTGGCGGAGATCATGGCCGACACCACCCCGGCGTTCGGCGCAGCTCCGACGGCGACATCGACCACCGCGGCCGGAGGAGATGCATCGCCGGCGGCAGGCGGCTCTTGCGGACGATCCATGGCAGCGGGATCCGGCCGGGAAGGGCGCGGGGGAGGAGATCGGCTCGGCGGCGGCGGCGGTTGGCTTCAGCGAACATGCTTCGCGCGCAGTGGGAGTGGGCGATGCTGGTTTCACCCACTATCCCCGCTCCCACCCCGCACAAGTAGGGGGCGACGACCCGCCCCGTAGTCCAAAACAGCAAAAAACAATTCGGGGGCGTTTTACGGGGTGTGCTAGACGACCGGGTAGACGCGAAACCCTCAAATCGGCGGTTATTATACGGGTTTGCCCCTTTTACGGGGTCTCGTTAGACCTGCTCTTACCTATGCTGGTAGCACAGAAGCACAAGAGAGACCAAGTTTTCCCCGTAGTTGCGCTTCAGTCTTCTTTTGGATCCATGTGGCTGTGAATGAAATTTTACTGTCATGGTCTAAAAAAGGTGGCGCTCTCAGTCACCTATAATGCATGTGTGATTTATTTCGATTAGTTGTTCGGTGTGCAAAAATTATCTAGCACCACGACCCGAAATGGAGTGTGTTTGATTTTTGTTAGCTTGACCCTTGCATAAAAGAACCAGGGGTGCTTTATGTATTTTGGCTCTAGTGCCAGACTTTTCTCTAGCTGAGCTTCAGCTTTCTTAGATGTTTCTTTGCTTGTTGATGTATTGTGATGCTGTACTGCAACCGTACATGATGTTCCTGTTTGCACGTGTTCGTCCGAATGAAACGAACGATTGTTAAGCTATTCCTATAGAGACTTGATGTTTTCGTGTAACACATGTTATATTAGTTTTGGCCTAACACTTGCTAAGTAACTCTTCTTCACTTTCGATCTTGTCTTCTTACTTGCTAAGTAATCCTTGTTCACCTTCAATCTTGTAAAATAGATTACTTTTTTCCTTTGGTAACAACTGTTCGTGGGCTGCAAGCATCTATTGCTTATATTGATGCCTTGTATCTGTAGTAGATCATTATAGTCAAAGATAATGATTTGCCGTGGTTAAACCCATCGGCCTCCTCTTGTATTTATATTACTGGGAGATTACAGGATATGATCAAAGGTTGTTAGGATTACAACGATGATTAGCTAGCCCTAGCTAAACCCTACGGCTAAACCACTGTGATGTGCAAGACATAAACGGCACGGTGGATAACAACCCTCTGTTAGGATTTACATCGTTAACATTCCCCCGCAATGTCAACCTACTGAAACTAGGTTGAGATTGGAACGCATTCGCTCCAGCACCTGCCTACTGACCGGCTTCGTGAAGACGTCTGCAACCTGATCTGCCGAGGCAATGAACCTCACATCAAGCGCTCCAAGTGCCACTTTCTCACGAACAAAATGGAAGTCGACTTCTATGTGTTTAGTCCTCGCATGAAACACCGGGTTAGCAGTCAAATAGGTTGCGCCAAGATTGTCACACCACAAAACTGGTGCCCGCGGCTGCGATACTCCGAGTTCGCGCAATAACGACTGTACCCAAGTAGCTTCAGCTGTACCGTTCGCCAAGGCTTTGTACTCTGCCTCCGTCGACGACCGTGAGATTGTCGGTTGCTTTCTCGCGCTCCACGAGATCAGGTTGGGTCCAAAGAAGACCACAAAACCCCCTGTCGATCGTCTGTCGTCAGGGTCCCCTGCCCAGTCGGCATCAGTGAAGACGCTTAGCAGGGTTGAGGGAGAACGCCGTAGGTACAGACCTGTAGTGGTTGTACCCTTCACAAACCGCAGTATTCTTTTAACAGCTTCCCAATGAACATCTGTTGGCTTTGACAGGAATTGGCACACTTTGTTGACGGCGAAAGAAATGTCTGGCCTGGTCAAGGTAAGATACTACAAGGCCCCAACTGTATCGCTATATCTGAATGCATCGTCCTCACCAAGACAGGTTCCTGATTCACATGACAGCTTCTCATGAGTGTCCATAGGAGTTGAGGCAGATTTGCAATTCTCCATATGAGTGCGACACAGCAGATCTTCAGCATATTTGCGTTGAGTAAGAGTCATTCCCCCGGAATTGCGGACGGCCTCAATGCCGAGAAAGAACTGCAGCGGACCAAGGTCTTTAACCGGGAAAGTGAGAGAGATCTGGCGAAGCAAACGATCACAGGCAACCTGAGAAGAACTTGCAATGACGATATCATCCACATAGACGAGCATATAGATAGTCAGATCACGCCGCCGAAAGATGAACAAAGAGGTGTCAGCCGTAGACGGAGCAAAGCCAAGTTGTTGCGTCGATCGAGAGCCGAGAATACCACGCCCGAGGCGATTGCTTGAGGCCGTAGATAGACTTGTGCAACTTACAGACATAATCAGGATGCTCAGGATCTTGAAATCCAGGGGGCTGCTGCATATAAGCGGTTTCAGTGAGAACAACGTGCAAGAATGCATTGCTGATGTCGATTTGCCGCAGATGCCAGTCACGTGAGACAGCGAGAGAGAGGACCAAACGCACTGTGGCGGCCTTCACCACTGGGCTAAAGGTGTCAAGGTAGTCGATACCGTATTGCTGCGTGAAGCCACGCGCAACGAGCCGTGCCTTGTGCTTGTCCAGGGAGCCATCAGCTCGTAGCTTGGTTTTGTATATCCACTTGCAGCTGATCACGTTCGTGCCAGGTGGACGCGGAACAAGGCTCCAGGTGCGGTTCCGATGCAAAGCATCAAATTCAGCTTCCATGGCGATGCGCCATTTGTCATCGGCGAGGGCAACCCTATAAGAGACGGGCTCAGCAAAGAAAGCGCGACGCTTAGGGTCGTAGCGCACCGTGCCATCGCAAGAATCTTGGGAACAGCTTTGTTGGTGCGTCTGGCGTGTCAGCATAGGATGCTGAGCTGGAGGTGCCGGTGGTGAAGGAGATGCTGCCGGCGAGGGAGGCGACGCAGCAAGCGAAGCCGGAGGCGTGGCCGAGGCGTGGCACCGTCGCGGGTCGACCGTATAGGGGATGGTGACCCCGGCCCATCATGGGATGCCGGCCCGGCATGGGAGCGGGCATCGTGATCGACGTGATCACATGGAGGATCGTCGTGAGCCGGCGAACAGGGCTCGGTGGCGGACGCCGGCGCCGATCGGGGAGTTCCTGAAACAGGCAACGAGCAGCTCGGGGCTGGATTAGTAGATTGCAACAGAGATAGGTCATAATTACGCATATAGTCATCTTGCAACACTGGCTCGGAGGATGGAAAAAGGGAGGATGGTACATCTGGTTTAGGAGAGAGGCCAGCGGCAAAAGGGAAGATTTGCTCATCAAATACCACATCGTGAGATATATAAATGCGTCCCGTGGACCTGTCGAGGCACTTGTATCCTTTGTGTTTGGTACTATATCCAAGAAAAGTACATTGTCTAGAGCGGAAGGAGAGTTTATGGTTGTTATAAGGGCGCAAATTTGGCCAGCATGCGCACCCAAACGTGCGCAGGAAAGTGTAGTCGGGTTGCTCATTGAGGAGGCGGGTGATAGGTGCAGAGTGTTGAAGAGTTATGGTGGGCATTCGGTTAATGAGGTAACACGCAGTGAGAAAGGCTTCGTCCCAGTAACGAACTGGGAGAGAAGAATGGGCAAGAAGGGCAATGCCCGTCTCGACAAGATGGCGGTGTTTGCGTTCAGCGATCCCATTCTGTTGGGATGTATGGGGGCAGGACACGCGGTGAAGAATGCCTTCACGCTGAAAATAAGAAGAAAGGCGAGTATACTCGCCTCCACCATCAGTTTGCACAGCTCGAATTTTAGTACCAAGAAAGAGTTCAACATGTTTTTGGAAGAGATAAAAGGAATTCTCAACATCTGATTTGTGTTTGAGCAAATAAATCCATGAATATCGACTAAAATCATCTACGAAACTCACATAATACTTGAATCCCCCCTACAGAGGTAGTTGCTGGCCCCCACACATCGGAGTGCACGAGCTCAAGCGGGGAAGTAGTTACATGAGAGGAATCACGAAAGGGTAATTGATGCACTTTAGCGCGCTGGCATGCATCACAAACGAAAGACTCACTAGACGGTGCACAAGCAAATTTATTGGTCCTAAGGACAGACTCGACGACATTATTGGAGGGATGCCCGAGCCGCTGATGCCACAGATCCTGAGAGAGCTTGACACCGGAGAGGCCATGGCGACTAGACGCTGGTGGAGATGAACGGAGGCTTGGCACCGGGTAAAGGCCGTCAAGGCTTTCACGGGAAAATATCTAGTGATACCACACCTCACATGATACCATGATACCACTTCACAAAATTTAAATTTGTAAGTGACAAAAAAATTTACAATAAATTTGTGGCTGTTCACAAGATGTATGTTTACATTCTAAAATTTTCACATCCAAATTTAAAGTACACAAAGAGAAACAAAAAAGACAAATGTTGTGTGAATAGTGGCATTTTGAGTTTTTGTCTTTATGTGACACTATTCATGCTAGATTTCTCTTTTTTTTTCTCTAAGGATATTTCAAATTTGGTTATGAAAGTTACAAGGTATGTAAACACACATGTTGTGAACACCCAAAATTTTAGTTCCGAATTTTTTGACATTTACAATTTAAATTTTAAAGAGTGGTATCATGGTATCAAATAAGGTGTGGTATCACTAGATATGTTCTCAGGCTTTCACCTTGAAGGAGGATGCTCCTGGTTGCTCGGTCCTTCACAAAGAAACAATCAGGATGAAGTTCAACAAAAGCGTCATTATCAGTGCCTATCTTATGTGCTGATAGAAGGTGTTTGTGGATGTTAGGCACGTGTAAAATATTTTTCAGATGCAAAGAAGAGCCAGGAAGCATAGAATGACCAGTATGTGCAATTTTCAGACCTGCTCCGTTAGCAACCTGCACATGATCCTTGCCCTGGTAGCGGTCGTGGACGTGGAGGCGGTCGAGGTCGCTGGTCAGGTGATCGGTGGCGCCGGAGTCGAGATACCAGTTGGTGTCGCCGGTGTAGCCTGAGGACGTGTTGGCGGCGTTGGCCATGCGCTGCTGCTCACGATTGTCTTCGGGCTGGTAGGTGTGGTTGAACCTCTGGCGGCAGCGCAGGGCGTCATGCCCAAACTTGGAGCAGATCTGGCACTTGGGGCCGTTGCGACGCTGCTGGCCGCCGTTGCCGCCAATGTAGTTGCCGTTGCCGTTGCGGCGCGGCTGCTGCTGCTGGTTGTCGTGGCCGCCTCCCTGGTTTCCGCCGCCCTGGCCACCAAGAGCGCCGTGTCCTCCAGGTCCACCGTACCCAGGTCCGCCACGGGGTGCTCCAGGGGCACCGTTGAAGCGGCGTGCGGCAGAGTTGGCGGAGGAGTGGATGTCGTTGACGGCGGTCTGCTGCTCAATGCGCAGCTCAGCACCGATGAGGTAGGCGTAGAAGTTGTTGAGGCTGACGGGCTGGTCGCGAGTGGTGATGGAGACAACCAGCGGCTCGTATTCCGAGCCAAGGCCTGCCAGCATGTAGCCAAGCACTTCGTCGTCCCTCAGCGGCGCGCCGATCGCCGCCATGGAGTCAGCCAGGGACTTGACGCGGTTGAAGTAGGCGGAGGCGGAGAGGTCCTTCTTGCGGATGTTGGAGAGCTGGTAGCGGATCTGCATCACCCGGGCACGATTTTGCGATGCAAACATGGAGTGGAGAGAGGACCATACCGCGGCAGATGTGGTGAGCTGGGTCATCTGCCCAACGATGTCCTCAGACATCGATCCAAGCAGAGCGATCATGACGAGCTGATCCTGCTGGTACCAGGAGAGGAACGCCGGGTTGGACACCTCGCGAGCAGCATCGCCGGTGCCTTCAGTGATGGTGTGCGGCGGTGCGGCGATGGAGCCGTCGACGTAGCCGTACAGGTGCGCTGCATGGAGCGCTGGGACCACCTGTGTCTTCCGCGAGCAGGAAGTTTTCCCGCGTGAGGCGGATGGTGATGAGGCTGCTGATGGAGCCGATGGAGACGACGGGCGCCAAGGAGGAGGAGCCAGCCGCGATGGTGGTGGAGAGGGCATCGCTGGCAGCCGGCAGGGTTCCCATCGGGAAGGAGCTAGGTGGAGGGAAGGTAGATGGGATCTAAGCTCTGATACCAAGTCAAAGATAATGATTTGCCGTGGTTAAACCCATCGGCCTCCTCTTGTATTTATATTACTGGGAGATTACAGGATATGATCAAAGGTTGTTAGGATTACAACGATGATTAGCTAGCCCTAGCTAAACCCTACGGCTAAACCACCGTGATGTGCAAGACATAAACGGCACGGTGGATAACAACCTTCAGTTAGGATTTACATCGTTAACAATTACTAGTTGAATGCCCGTGCGTTGCCACGGAAAAACAAAGCGTAAAAGGTGATTCCATTTTGTTAGGTATTGCAAAGTTTTTGGAATCATAATACTACACACTGGTATTTTTTTAATCAGAAGTCCACTTTTGATCTTGGGTCCATATGCTCTTGCTACCGGAAAAAAAATGTAAGAAATAATGATCGAAAATTTAATGTGTACATCTTGATATTCTACATACCAAATTTCGTTGAAAACCGACAATTTATGTCTCATGTCCAAAAAAGATAAGGAATGTTTGGTGATGAGCTTTTTTATCACTGGATTTTTTCTTTTTTACACACGACAGAACAATATCCTTAAACGCTTTGCGAGCACATAAAGCATGAAGATGTACAAATGACATGTTTTGACTTTTTAAAATACGTCTAAAGCTCACTTGAAAATAGGTGCATATGCCTCCTAGGTGCAAAAAATGTCTCGTCCTAAATTTGTCCCTCTTACTAACCCTCCAAACACACAATCAAGCAATTTCCACCAAAAAGTGCAAGGGAACACGGAATGCAAAGCATCGAGAAATAGATACTCGTTTTATACACTTACAACAACTTTTAATTAGAAAATATTATATAAATGTCGTATACATAACTACATTAACAATTTCCTACAAATGCATACAATAATATTTGTTTAAGAAACCTATCATTATTTATTTTTTTCCTTCCGTAAGTGGCATTTGTAGGGTAATTCCTTGTTTTGTAGGGTAGGCAGATGCTTCGTAAGAATGGTCTGATCAAACACTTTCCTTTCTTGCACCATAAACTAAAAGCACATGAATCTCATTTAAAAGGCTGTCCGCACAAAAGGTTTTTCTGGGCAACAAACAAACTACATAAAATGTTTATAATTGTTTTTAACATAAAAAAATAAATAAGATAATATGTACCCACAAAATGAGTCTTCCATTCATGTCAAAAAGGGAGGGAATATGTTTAATAAATCAAACATCTCCCATGAAAATCTGTCTCTTAAAGTGTGAAAATAGCAAAAGAAAGTACTACTCTCTAAATCACGACACACCTGCAACAAGTGAAAGAAACAAATTCAGTGTATTTTAATATACAAGGTAAGGTATGTCTTCCCTTTCTATTGGCTTTACTACATTGGCCATTGAATGATCGAGGAAGAGATGAATCAGTAAAACTATCTGCAAAAGGTAGATACTAATGTTGGCATGCAACAATAGGCACTACCGTGGACCAAACTCTGGTCACAGCAAAAGCAAAGGATAAGAAGAACCACAATCATCAGAGATAGAAAACATAATGGTTAATTGGTTTCTTCCAAAGAATAAATTAATGTTTGCAACACTTGATAAGATTTAGATCAGTTCAACAGGTAGCTAGGCCTCAATTCCTCCGGTGGTTGCTGCAAGCTCATGTCGATGTAGCTTACTTAAGGAGGAAGGGATGAAGCCTGCTACCCGCATGGGTAGCTACACACGCATGCATTATACCAATATGCAAACCATATTAATTTGTTTTAGCTCGGTTTCCTAGTAGAACGTGGAATTCCAGTGTACAAAAGTGGTTTCCGAATTTTGATTTGAACTTTTCTTTTTCAAAGTCAACTCAATATTCATAAAGTCAACGCAAAATACATGGTGAGTTGACTTTGTTCAAAAAATATTCATATCAAAATTCGAAAACCACTTTTGTACACTAGAATTCCACGTTCTACTAGGAAACAAAACTAAAACAAGTTAATATGGCTTGAATCAGAGTTTTCGTCTTGCCTGCAAAGCCATGGAGGAATAAAAGTTGCCACTGGGTAAAACAAGAAAATTGTGAGAAAGCGCTTGAAACCATACGAAACTAAGTATTTTATGCCAATTAGCACGTCTTTCAAGCCCCAAATCATCTCCAAGAACAAAAAAGAAATAGTTAGGAGAAGTCATGGACACCGTATTAGCAAAGTTAACCATAGGTAAATGGGTGTTCTGTATTACAGGAGATGTGTAGAGCTGGAAAATCTCTCACTCCTGCTAGGGCTTCCCCTCACATATTTTCCAGGAGAGGTCTGCAAAAAATCCATTGGTTGATTTGTTTAAGCGACTGAAATAAATAATCAGTTAGCTCATATTGCAGGACTTATAGAAAAACCAAGGATTGTGATTTTGACAACAATCTGCAAAAGGTTTCACAAACAAAGATCGTTACTCAATTGTTGAGTCATGCTAACATAAAAAACAAACCCGTCCACCACAAATACCCACAAGCTATGGAAGAACTGAAGTAAATTTGCTAACACGGAAATCACAATGCGCTTACACATTGCCTGCCAGGTCTGACTACTAAAACTAAAACTAAACAAAATATGTCGGAGAGTCTAGTACTGGAGGCTCAAGTGTGCTCACAAATGATTGGGGAGGACTCTGATGCAAAGCAACACTCATTTATACTCTAACTGAAAGAGATAGTGGCTAACTTCCCATGTGCTTACATAAATTTCAATTTCAATTTCCTTATCAAATTGAATAGAAAATTCATGCCGATAGATAACTCAGTTTATAATATCACCATATACCAAAACAAAAGCATAAAAGGAATAGAACCTACAAAGACAAAGTCAGTTCGCTACTTGTGTAGTGCAAGAAACCCATAAACACGCTTTCGGCCTATCAGTTTATACAAACAACAAAAAAGAATAGCATGGATTAATATACTTGCAACACCTGCCTAAATACTTGGCAAACGTCCTACAACACAGGACCAAGCACGAGTGGATTCGCATCATCACAAATTAACAATGCAAGACCTGTAGAATGAAAAGCTTCACCATTCGCGTTGATGGCGATGATTGTTTGATGCCGGTTACCTTGATGTATTGTTTCTGCTTGCGTCCAGCGTGGTCTGGGATGCCATCGGCACATCTCTGCCAGCCTTGTCAGGGTGAGGCCGTGAACGCCAGCGTCAAGTTCTTGTTCAATTCTATCAGCCTGGCCGGGCGAAGAAAAAGATCCATGCCTCGTAGCGTATACACCTAGACTTGGAGAGCAATGAACCATTGAATAAGATATACCTGCAGCTTGACACCTATATATTGCTCTTCATCAGGTACGGGAGGGGGTTCCGGCTCTGTACAGAGTGCTGTGGTTTTTTTGGGTAGGAGCAAATATCACCAGATCTAGCAACTTTCCCCTCGGGTCGCCTCGCGCGGGCGGCTCCAGGGGCGTCCAAACCCTAGGTAGGGAACCACCCAAAATTCCCCCCTCCCCTGGCCGCTGCCGCCGCCGGAGCTGGCGGTGGCGGCCGTGCCCGGCCGTCGAAGGCGGCGGGCGAGAGCTGCGCGCCCCGACGGGTCCCCTACGCGCGGAGGCGGGACGTCACCCGGGCGGCGCTGGTGGTGGGTGTGTCCGGCGGCGCGTCCTGGCGGCGCTGGCCGGCGCACGGCTGGGGCGTGGAGGTGCGGAGGAGGAGTTTCTCAGCGAGGTGGGCAGCAGGCTGCGGCATGGAGCGTCGGCGCGAGCTGGTGGCGGCGGCGCGAGCCCAAGGTGGTCGTGGCGGCGGCGGGGAGGCTCGGCCAGGAGGAGTCCAGGCGAGCAGAGGCCGGCCGCCTGACGGTGCGGGCGCGCGGCGGCTGCCCCCGGTGGCGTCCGGCGGGGAGGCCGGCGGAGTGGGCGCGGGCCCGATCTGGGCTTCTGCGGGTCCAATCTGGGCTTGCAGGCCCGGATCTGGCTGGTGGCAGGAGTTGCTGCTGCTGTGGGCAGTCTGCCTGAGTTGGCGACAGCCTCGGCGGGCGGTTCTGGCCCGTGCCGGTGGAGAGGGAGGCTGCCTCTCCCTTGTTGAGTCGGAGTTGGAGGTGGAAGATGGACCATGTCCTTGGCCGTGTGGTGTGTCGGAGTCCACAGATCTGCGACAGCTTCGGGGAGGAGCTGCGGTGATGGCGGTGCGAGGCTTCTTGGACGGCGTGGTCCAACCCTCGGAGGTGCGGGATGCGCGATGGCACGGATGAAAATCCCGCCCGATCTTGGTCGGGCCGGCGGCGACGGCACCCACGGGTGTCGTTTTTTCCTCGTTGGAGGCGCCGCCGAGGAGCTTCGACATCGTCTGCGCTCTCTCGTGGTGTTGGTGTTGTCTCCGGGCGAAAGCCTAGATTCGGAGTTGGATCGGCGTGATAGCGGCGTCCTCGGCGTCGTTCCTCTGTTGGGAGTATCGCGTTTGGAGACAAGATTGGAGGTCCTAGGTTGCGCTCCTCCGGTGCTCGCCGCTGGCCAAGTCTGTTCTTCAGGGGCGCTATGGACACTATAGTCGGTGTGTCCTTGATCAGGCTTCCTGGGTTTGTCCGAGTCCCGCCGTCTATCTCTTCAGATGGTGCGTTGACAAGGAGAGGCTCTGGAGGGTCTGTTCTTTGGAAGCGTTCGATGTTGGTCGTGACGCGGCTTTGTAGTTTAGCTTAGGTCAGGCTCCTCTAGGTTTTGTTGTTGTTGTGTCTGTGGTGGAGTGGAGTGTGTGTGCTACGCTCGTTGTTTGCAGCGAGTTGTAGTCTTCTTGTATGTTTTTTTCTGCCTTCTATAAAGATATGGTACGCCATTGGCGTACTCGCGAAAAAAAAAATATTGCTCTTCATGTACAGGATGGTGTTCAGTCTGGGGTTCACTGCCTGGCCGGTCCAAGAAAATGAATTGATACATCATACATATACACCTAGACTTTGAGAGCAAAGGCCCACCTGTTCACAAGAAGAAACAACTGGCCAACCATTTGTTTCTAACTAAGGGAACTTCATTGTGGAATAACTGTTGACCTTCTAATACTTGACATATACACCTACAAATAGGAGAAGCAACATAAAAAAAAAAGATTCATAGATGAGGCCAATATAGAAAAATAAAGAAAACCAAAATTTATGAACATAGAAAATGATTTTCATGGCTTATAGTGTATATACCTAGACTTTGCGAGCGAGGCATCATTGAATAAGATACACCCGTAGCTTGGCACCTTGTACCACTGATTTGAGCAAAGCAACATATCCTAGGTTTTACCCCCACCTTCAGGAATAATAAGATCGATGAGTCTAGAAGATTGAGGACGTGTCTACATCCATTTCATGAATAGTTACCATGTAGCGCAAAGAGGCAAAATTGAGGACGTGTCTAAGCCAGAATATAAAACAGGTAAACTACAAGCGTTAATTAATTTCATGACTGCACAAGCACCAACAACAAGTCTGGAACATACGAACAGTAAAAATATGCAAAGCAGATAACAAATGTGAATCCATTATTTCTACACAGCGAGCGATCTTTACTTATTGGAAAACCTCAGATCTGTGATGGCCACAAGCCCTCAATCATGAGGTACAGGGAAACATCGGTGATGCATGCAACCTACTACATGCAGAGAGATGATGCGGGGTGCTGCAGCAACTACAACAGCAAATGCCATGGCTGACCAAGAAAATTGGGGCGGCGGCGAAACCCTGGGACTCTGGGAGGAAACACGCCACCTAGGAGGCTAGGTTAATAACAACTCGATTAATTGGGCTGTGCAGCATGAACTTCTAGCGCCGAACTTGGGTTGTTAGCTTCTCACAAGTAATTCGGGCGATATGGTTGGAATGGTAACAGATTTCACGGGATAATGACGTTGACGTTTGAGGATAGGATCAGGACGATACGGCCATACAAGTGAGTTGTTCTGTTGTGGCGCCACGAGATTAGGACGTACTAAGCGCGATGGCGTTTTTTTTCAAGATTGCGTTGCGTTGAGATAAGATGTGGGGGGTATTATTGTCCATCCTGAAAATGTGACACCAGGCATTCACCAGTTTGCTCTTAATAGTAGAGATACTATTCAGTGTATTCTCTATCTCCTCCTGTCTTTCTTGGTGTTGTCCTGAGTTAGCAGAAAGCCATTAACTTCTGACTTTTCAGTTGAGTAGTTTCTAGATCTTCGGCTATTCAAGAGATGGTGCAGCCTCTGTATTCCCACACGCCTTCTTTCGTAATGCAAACTTATCCTGTCACATGACTATAATAGCGCTGGTGAGTGGTGACGATGATGGTGCAACTTCTAGTTTCCCAAATGTCTATTTTGATTAGCAACTAAGAGCCGTTTTGAAACTGCAGCCTACTGTCATTATTTTGATTAGCAAACTGCTCCATGCAGGTAGTTGCTCCACGCAGGTGGCCAAGTTGTTACATACAGGTAGTAGTTATCCTTCATGCTCGATATCATAGTTGGAGTACTTTTGTGCAGCAGCAAGCAGGAACTCTGCTAGTTCAGATTTTTTTGCAGTTTTACTCAACCCCCGCTTTTTTGCCTTTGTTCATGATGGGTTAGTTCACTGAGAAGATGGAAGATCGTACTACTATTTTTAAGTTGTTTTTGCAGCTGTGTGGTCTGCCTCAACCATTTTACTCCACAGACCATCTTGTCCTGCTGGTCCTTTTCACATGTTCTTGTATCCAACAATCTGATCATTTTCCCTCTGTTGCATGGCACCTGTAGTAGTAGCCATCCATGTATCAACGGAATCACACCATTTTCCGACACGGTCTTTTGTGTGTCAATTTCGGTGTTGATAAACACAACATGTTTATTTACTGAGGCTCTCTATTTTTGTCCGTGCTCGGATAGCATGTTAAGCGAGTCCTGAAACCCCATGTATGTATAGTTTTGTTTCCCTGTGAAATACTTTGTTCAGTTTGTTTCTTACAGCCACTCATATTTTCTTTGTGTACTTCCTACATTCCACTCATATTAATTCCTCCTTTTCTTTTGTGTATTTGTCTTCTTACTGTGTGGGGTGTTTGGTGGTTAACTCTGCCTATCAGACAGTTAAGTCATGCTTAATTTTGATAGCCGGTCCCAAGCCCGGGTAAAGGAGGAGGGATCACTTTTCTCACATATCATCTATTTAGTAATTTAGTTTTAGGTTTCTCAGTATGTAGTGTATTTTCCTATATGTTCAGTCTTTCAGAAATAATTTTATTTCTTCATCATATCAAAATCTTAGTCCATATTAGTAGCTCAACTTTTCAATATTCAATAATTTTACTTTCGTGAAGTGATGTTTCAGTTTTGTTAGCCTTATTTTCAACGATTACATGTCGACGTGTCACAACTTATCGCTGGGGTACCAACAAGCAGACAAGTCGTGACAAGTCTCGACAAGTGCTAGACTTGTCAGTGAAATTGACATTTATTTTCAGTATCTCATTCAGTCACCTATCTTTCAGTATAGTAGACCACTGTCTCTTCCTTTGTCCTCAGTATCTTCTTTCTTTCTTTCTTTCTTTGAGTTCTTAAGTTTCTATTGTATCGTTTAGTCTTGCGTCTCTCAGATTCTTGCACATTTTATTCTTTAGTATCTCATTTTATTCTTTAGTCTTTCAGTTTGCGGTTCAGACTCGCACATTTTCCATGTTGTTCTTCAGTTATTTCAATCAATCTTAGTCATCTTAGTCGGTCCATGTTATTCTTTATTCATTTCAGTGGTGTTCTTCAGTCAATTCTTTCTTAGTTAGTCATCTCAGTGTGTCCATGTTATTGTTTAGTCCTTAATTAGTTTCTCAACTGTTTATTATTTTTCAGTCCTTCTATATTTATTCTATTTATTCATTTTCTTAATTTATTTTCCTGTCTCCCATTATACCAGTCACATATTTTCTTGGAATTTCACTCAGTATCTTAGTTATTTAGTTGGTTTTTTTTTGGCTCAGTTTGTTTCTTATGTCTCCGAGTTCTTTGTCACTAATTTCTCGGTGTTTTAAAATTTAGATTAGTCTCCCACCTTTTCATTCACTCATTTCTCGACATTTCAAAATTCACTCCTCATATTTTTGCTTTGAATTTCTTGGGTTGAGTCTTCAGTTCATCATTCACCTATTTTTTGATTTAGTCGTCAAATCTCTTTGTTATTCTTAATCCTGATCATCCTTTTGTCACTCCTAAATCATGGTCTTTTTCTTCATTATTCATCTCCCTCTTTTCATTTCTTTCCCAATACCATCCCCTCTTTACATTTAGTTTTTAGTTTTCAGTCTATAGGGATCTTAGTCCTTACTTTTCAGATTTTATTCTTTAGTTTTAAATGTATAGAGATTCTTAGTTCAGAGTTCACATGCCCTTCTTCCTTTTCTTCTGTTTTAGGAGTTTTTTTCATTTTCTTTCTTTTACTCCTTGAGCCATGCAGGGCTCTCTTCATGAACACTTGGAATCTCACTGTATTGTCCTTATCTTTCTTGCACCATCCCTATGTTATCTACGTACCTGTCAGGTATCTTTCCACATCGCACACCATCATTTTTCCAAACTTGTATACAGAAGTACTTATCATGGCCCTTGCCCATCTACACCAAATAAGTTCTAACCATCACTTGGGTATGTAGGGCCGGGTAGATCTTGAAGAACTACTATCATGTGTTGAGTGGACATCCAGTGTAGTGTCGTCTACCAATCAGCGTGTCCACTTCTTGTATGATGACAAGTGCATCGGGATTGAACCGGTTCACTCGTACCAACATACAACTATGTTTAATGGTAAACCACCTTTTCTTTTGCATTTTCAATTTTTTTCATTTTGTTGTATTTTTCCTGTTTTCCCTAATTTCCTTCACTTTATAGCACTTCTCTGTATGCTCAACGCAGAAAATTCCCAAGTTCCTTTGCAGATCAACATGTAGAAAATGCTGAATAATCTAAGAGGGTCATCTCATACTTTTAGTATCTAAGTAATGCATTCTAACTTCAGTTTCTTATCTTTTTTTTCTTATGTTTTGGCACTCTCTTTATTCTGCTTCATCAGCTAGTCTTTCATCCAACTTCAGCCTGGTGGTTTCTGCACACAAAACCTCTGATATTTTATAAAAGAAAAGATGAGCGAAGAAGGTTGTCTTTCTTCCTCAGAGTACCTACAAGACTTATAATTTACTGAGAGAGCGCTTCTCGTCTACATGTGCAACGTTCGTTTAAATGTCGCCGCGGCTACGCTAGGGATTTTCGCTTGGAGGACAGAGTGGTTGGAGTAGGACGCGTGAGCTGTTTTCCGTTGGTGGATAAAGTCGGATAAAGTCGAACAGGTGTTTTAGATCTTACACGTATGCATGTTCTGATTTTGGGGCTTCTTTTTTGTTTCTGGTTTTTTTTTTTCTATACTGGGCTTAAAAGTTAGTACGTACTGAAGAAATGAAAAACACCGGATTCAACATGAGCTATATAAATGTGTCTGTTTCGCTCAACTAACACAGACAGTCTAGAACTCTAGATTAACCGAGTCTTTTCCATCAAGGTTCTTTCAGTAGTACAAATGTCATTATTTGGTTGGTCAAAAAAAGTGTCAATTGAAAAACAGCCATATGTTGTCTAGTCACTCCCTAAATTTATGACATGTACCAAAGTATAGATAACCTAATCCTTCCTCTGTTTTTATTTAGTTCACGTTCTAGCCTTTTTTAAAGTTCAACTTACCAAGTTTGACCAAAAGTATAAGAAAAGATCAATAACCATAATACCAAATGCATATAGTATGAAAATATTGCTCATAGCGATTCTAATACTATATAATTTACAATGTGAATGTTGATATTGTGAGTTTCCGTGTTGGAAGCGATAATTTGTCCCGCACCGGTTACGTGTTTATATATTAAGCTCACTAGGCTATATTTGGTAACACACGATTACGGAGATTGACACAATTAAAGGGATTTGACTATGTAGAAAGTTATAGAACCCTAATATTATTTCATGTTTATTCCGGTGACCCTCATGGGGTATATATAGAAGTACAGGAGGGAGGAGACTTGAAATACAAGATGTTATCTCTAGAGTCCTAGTCTATCTCTATGTCCTATACGTATTCTAACATTCCCCCTCAGTCGTAGCGGGAGTGAAGCGGACGATTGCGACTGAATTTGAAGTCTCGCACTTTCGTCCTCTTCTCCTCTTTGTCATCATCGGCGTCCCCTTCTGGTTCCTTCTCTTCCCTCCCGCAGTCACAGCGGGAGTGTCGTGGACGCAAGTGATGACGCGGACGCTGTCGACTGGAGTTGTTGCCAATGTGTAGTTGTAGACGTTGTCGAGGTAGCCGAACGTGATGTAGCCGTGGTCGAGGTGGTCGTGGTCGATGATGTAGTCGTCGTACGTGGTGTAGCCGCCTTCGCCGAGGCGCAAAAAAATTGCGCAGTTTTTTTTTTGGACGGTGCTGCTGTCATGGCCGACGTTTTGCACCTTCTAGAGGTACCGTCGGGGGCGTCTTGCAGATGTCAGAGGACGCGATCATAAGTGAGACCACCAGTTTTGCCAGGACTGGAGGAAGCCCACCAAGCACACACGGTTTTGCCAGAACCGTATGCGCAGTTGTAGGGGCATCACAATTGTGACGCCGGTTTGTCAATGCAGTCTTAGCCGTCGGACGCGGTCAATACCGTCGTCGATGTCGTGGACGCGGTCATGCCGTCGTCGTGCCTTGCAGTTGTACTGTCAGAGGGCGTCGTAGTTGTATCTTGTGTGTCCATCATGTGGACGATGTTGTGTGGCGGCGGCGGTGTGTTGACGATGATGTCGATGATGACCACGGTGAAGTAGACCTTGGCGATGATGTTTCGGCGATGTCGGAGCAAAGGCGTGTCGACGGTGTGTGTCGCTTGGAGGCGTCCCTCGTGGCGACGATGATGTCGATGTCGTGCTGCCCGTGAGAAGTCGCGATGAATCCACACCGGCCTGGAGTGTGGATGGTATGTCGCGTCTCGTGTATGTACTCGACGAAGATCTTGGCTCACAACATGTACGTTGTAGTCGTGCAACTCGATGTAGATCGGCTTGGTGATGTCGGTCCATATTTGTTGTCGGCGTCGTCGTGCGGTTTGGTGGTGCAGGTCCGGAGGTACGCGTGAGGAAGATCCCACGGTCGCAGAGATACATGAACGTGCTAGAGCTGATGCAGGCCTAGACACATGTGCATATGTTGCAAACGTGAGGTGACTTGATATGCATGCATATACCTTCTTCTGTTGCCTGTCTTGCATTGTTGAGGAAGAATCGCCCTGTTCTAGCGCGGATCGCGCCTGCACGTGGCGTTTCACCGCCGCTGAGTTGGAGCATGTTAGATCTGCCGCTGCTCCATGTCGATGAAGACTGCAGGTCTCGCGATCTGGTATCCGGACACGACACAACGAGTGACCGCAGCGCAGTCCGGCCGGTTGTGGACGTAGTCGACGAAGACTTGCGGCGTGGGCGATTGGATCGCGAACTGGCCGCCGGAACTGCTGCACCGCCGAGCCGATCTAGTACGATTTTTTTTCTTTCACCGGATTTGATGGTCTTCTACAACCAGCGAATTTATTTGGCTAAATCGGATCTAATCTATGGAATTTGGGAATTTGAAATTTGGATCTAATCTAAACTTCTAAGCTATGATTTTGATCGGATGTCGCGCCCCCGAGGAGAAGATCTCCCCGGGGGCGGCGCGATGCGGAAGTGGTGAGGAACCTAGGATCGGCGCCGCGAGGCTAATCGCTCTGATACCATGTAGAAAGTTATAGAACCCTAATATTATTTCATGTTTATTCCGGTGACCCTCATGGGGTATATATAGAAGTACAGGAGGGAGGAGACTTGAAATACAAGATGTTATCTCTAGAGTCCTAGTCTATCTCTATGTCCTATACGTATTCTAACAGACTAGATATCAGAATATGCTTTATACTCCTAGCATATTCCGTTACATGTATGAAAATATATAATCCTAACAGATATTTTTCTTAAATAATTAATCAAATTTTACAAAAAAATAATTTTGACTAAATCCAGAATCTCGCAAACTAATTGCAAATCAGGCAAAGCATATGAAAATATGTTGACTTCTTATTAACAACGATATTAATTACATCAAAGTAACAAACAAGACTAAAAAAATCACTTCACTAAGTATATCCAGCCGCCTACTTTCCCGTAGAAAAAACCCGATAAAATTTTACCAGAAAAGTATACAATTTATCAAATTTGAACACAAGATAATTCTGCAGCCGGCCGGCTTCGCTCTTAGGCCAATAACGCCAATGCAGCCCCCACCGTCGCTGCCACGGTCGCCCAACGGCCGAACACCGCTGGCGCCGCAGCACCCTTATCAGCCGTGGAATCATCGGAATCGTCAGACGACGACTCGTCATCGGCATCTCCCGTCTTGCCCTTCTTCTTTGACGGCTCTGGTGCGGGCGCCGGCGCCTGGACGACCTTGAACAGCTCCTTGGGCTGCAGGAACTTGGACACGGCGTAGACGGCGAGCGGCTCGCTGTCGCCGACGGTGGCGGTGATGGTGGAGGTGACGACCTTGGTGGCCAGCGTCACATCCTCGTCGTCGTTCTTCACGTCGAAGCTGTAGTCCTTCTTGACGTAGCTGGTGGTTGCGAGGGTGGAGACCATGCCGTTGTTGGACTTGAGCAGCTGCACCGAGAAGTAGTCCGGCACGGCGTGGTAGAGCAGGATGGCTGTCTTGGCCTTGGCCGTGAGGTTCTTGTACTTGGGCGCGAAGGCGGCCACGGCGGCGTCGACGGGGCAGAAGAGCGTGAGCCCGTTGTCCTTGGTCTCGTTGAGCGCCTGGAACACGTCGGCGTTGCCGGCGACGAGCTCCGCGAAGGACTTGCAGTACTTCTTGGAGAGGAGCTCCACGAGGTCGACGGGCGCCGGCGGCGGGACGGGCGCCTCGGCCTCGGAGGAGGAGAGCACGGAGCTGACCTGGAGCACTGCGATGTCGTAGGGGAGCTCCTTGATGGACTTGACGTAGCGGGACGGCGTCGTGGTGTCGTCGGCGTCCTG
Organism: Lolium rigidum; assembly: GCF_022539505.1. NCBI lineage: Eukaryota > Viridiplantae > Streptophyta > Magnoliopsida > Poales > Poaceae > Lolium > Lolium rigidum. Next base: position 157,049,586 of record NC_061512.1, read on the forward strand.
GGAGACGAAGTCGATCTTGCCGCCCTTGTGGGAAGTGATGTTCACGTAGCCCGACATGCCCCCCGCCGCTCCGGTGGCCTGATCGAGCCATGATTTGGAAATCATAGCGTCAGTAAAATGTAGTATACATTGCACTTTTGTCGATTACAGATAATCTAAATCTAATTTTAATCAGTATACACTTTTTGGCCAAATTATCGATCATGGCATACAACCATCGTCCTCTATATATTATTACGTGTGTTTTGTACTTTTGTATGATGATTGGATTATAATTATTAGTTGTATGGAGTATGAACCCAAAAGTCAATTGATCATCATTTGGATGTAGGAATGGAAGATAGGAAATGTGCATGTTTGTAAAGATGACAGCAACCGGGATGCATGGAGTTTCCAAGCCTACATACCAAAACATCTCTGGCGATAAATTAGTACAACAGTACCACGGCCTGCTTTAGTGACTTGGCAACAAACGACCTGATCATTATGCATGCATCGTGCAATTTTGTGTCCAAATTAATCAACAACTTGTGTTGAAAATGAGACACTCAATTACTACTCTCCTGATGAATGCACCATATAAGCGATTATAGTTTGATATGTGTGCAATATCTTGGTGATGATGAATGCACCAAAACTGCATAGAGTGTGTATACCTGGAACATGGATGCGGAGGCGGTGGCGCCGTTTGAGAGCCCACGGAGCTTCTTGGCGCCGTAGTAGTCGACGAGGACGTGCAGGGAGAGGATGTGGCGGACCGTGGGCAGCGAGTACTGGTCCAGCCCCGCCATGGCCGCGTTGTCCACGGCCAGGACGGTGATGGTCTGCCGCCGGTTGATGTCGTACGCCAGCCGCGTCTTGCTCAGCATCGCGTTGAACTTGGAGAACTCCGGGTGCGCCGCCAAAATCTTGGTGATGTTGAAGCTCTTCTCCGCCGCCACCGGGGAAGCCAGCAGCGCCAACGCCATTGCCGCGACGGCGACGGCCAGGAGGACGTAATGCTGGCTTCTCGCCATTGCCGAGGATGTAACAGTGTCAGCGGAGGTGCTAGAGATGGAAAGAGAGACAAAGGTAGGTCGAGAGATGGCAAGAGATCGAGGTGTGAGGGATAGGGGTGTGTCAGCGTGTGTATATGTAGTGGCGAGAAAGGGAGAAGGTTGGGCGTGGGGGTCGCCGGCCGTGTGTACCGTGTACGGCGTTGCGGAGCCGGGAACGACGGAGTATTTTACGCACCACGGCACCAGCCAGCCACCAGTCGGTCCGGTGACCTGTCCTTGTCCTTGTCCCTCTTCTGTTCTTCTTTTTTCTCAAGGACCTATTCACTTCTTACTTTGGTCTGTTTTGTTTTGTTTTTTTGAAGCCTCATCACCTTAACGACCATTTGTTTCTGGGTCTCTTGACGTTGCACCGGCAATCTTGAGGTTTGTTGCGGGTGATCAGATCGACAAATCAATTTCCTAGATCAGCCATTGGGCGTCAAGTTCTCTTAGCCGTTGGAAGAAAATGACAGCGGCCAATGTCGTTTGTGGTTCAAAGTTCTGATCTTGCCTTCCCGTACGGGCAACGGCCCTGCCGCTCCGAAGTCCAAATCCATGCAAGTCCTTAGCCATGAATTAGCGAGAAAAGGAATAGTTTACAGGGAAATTTGTATACAGAACTAAAATATATTCAAAACTTCAAATACATCTATATTAGTGGCAACTAATATGGATCAGGGGAGTACTAGAAAGGCCAAAAACCCATTTAAGCAGGCAGTATAGCTGGATGTTTGAGAACAAATGATTCAAACTGTGGAAGTGTGTAAACTTCCTTTATTTTAGGTTCAAAATTTGGGAGTTCAATGTCAAAAGTTTTTCTATTTGAACTTTTTATTGTTGGTTGCTCAAATATTGTCAAAATTTAAGTTTGGATTTTGACAAAATTTGAGCAAGCAACAATAAAAAAGTTTTTCTATTTGAACCTTTTATTGTTAAATGCCATGTACCGTACTTGGTAGCTCATCTGTTCGAAGGATATCCATATGATACACTTTTTTTAAAATACTCATGTGGTTACCCGGTGAATGAAGACCTATGGTTTCGCATAGTATAGTCAATATTTGCTTTGATAAGGTTTCTTAATTTCTTCTAGCGATCACAATTTCAACACACGCCTCTATATAACACTAATTTGATTTGGTCGACTTAGGTTCTAGCTGGTTGCAGTATCAGAGGGTAAGATTCACCGTTCCGGATCATGGCTCAGCCTTCTGCGATTTTTTTAAAATAATACGTTTTTTCAGCAATTTTACAAATAATACATGATTTCAAAATTTTAGGAATATGTGACTCCATCGGCTGACTAGTCGCCGATCGGCCACCTCGTCCATGATACTTCCCCGCCATTCTCTTGATACAAGCACATTTAATGACTTCCCGTAGGCAACTTTACTTCTCTACCTTGTGTCCAGAGTCTCCAGATCTTGCAGTTCCCCGACTGAGTCTTCACATTTTGCAGTTTCGGCTGGAATGGTTGCCCAGTTGAAGATAAATGGGGGCTGGTTGGTAGCCAGTGCGCCCGATCGGCCACCGGCGGGCCGATTGGCCACCAGTCTGATCGGAGACTGGTCAGCTGACCGAGTCATATATTTGTAAAATTTTGAAATCACATATTAATTGTAAAATTACTGAAAATAAATCTATTATTTAAAAAAATCATCAACATTCTCTCTGAATAGTTTACGGGGATCTTATTCCACCATGATAAGCACAAACCCTTTGATCTTTCTTTAGAATTAATTTTCAAATTCTGCCTTATGGATTTCAAAGTAATTTCATATTTAGTTTTCTAGAGATAAATATAGTAATATCTAATAGAATCATTAATTCAAGTCATGAAATATTATTTTACATATTTTTTCTAATAAAGGGAATATATTAATATCACGAAGGTATCAAATATACCCAGCCTCTGCACCAACCAAATGTCCAAAGATATCAAGGATACACACAACAAGAAAAAAAAGAGAAAGAAAAACAAAGACCCCATCGCGGTGATGAAACACTTTCAACAACAACACTCACACCACCGAAGACAACACCCGACCTACAAAAAAGATTCTCCAAAAGTAGCACATTCAACAAGGAAAAAATGCACAAGCGTTGTCGTCGCTCGATCGAAGATCTTGGGTTTTCACCCTAGAGAAAGTCCAAGTTTCTAAAATAATGACTTCAACAAGCCCATTGTCAGGTAAAATCAATGAAGACCAGACCTTGGATTTTTCACCCTGAAAACAACTCGGTACTCAAGGAGCACCACCAAAAATGCATTCCACTTGTGATACCACCCCCTCTTTCCAAGGTTGCTACTGCAAGACGCCAAACACCCGACAAACAGGAAGAACATGTGCCGCATAGTCTTCATCATAATCAACATACCTATCTGCCATTACAAACCTACGATCACAAACATCTACATATACGATCTATAGTGGTGTTGCGGTTAGAAACCCACCGGCGAGCAGCGACGGGCAACACAGTAGAACCGGGAGGCTCCCAGGACTGCGGCTGGCCCTGGTCCCTCGAGCGACGGCCCGCAAAGCCTCGGCACGCACGTCCGATGCTGGTGCAAGGGCGTGCCACCTGACCTATACCTGGTCAAGAAGGTGATGGATTTGCTTCGCTTAGTTTCCTGCATGGCATACACGTAAACATTAAATACGAGCCTCGATCGGCTCTCAGATTGTCCTGTGAATCGGCTCAAGGAGCCGATCCACCCATGATTCGTACGAGGTGTACGATCACATGGTGGTCCCGCTTGATCAATATAAAGCTAAAACGACCTACTACGATTTAGGGTTTTCACCACATAATCGGAACATCCTACGCGTGATTGAGCCCGGCGGCCACGCACGGTGATCATAAACCGACCCTAGACAAGGCCTAAAAACCAACATGAAGTTGATCCCCGGAACATCCTCGTCTAGGGCTAGCAAACTACACCCTACGTGCCACTCGGATCCTTCAATCCGTTTGTAAGGCCTAACTATGCAGATATTAAACTAATCCTTGAAGAACAAGGAGCAATCATAACGGATCGGATCTACTAAATATCAATCAAGCGAGGTGCCGCCCTTACACCTAAGATAGGTGTAAGGGCGGCTAGACGTCTAGGGGTTGCACGGACGAAAGCATATGATACGATGAAATAATGCTAACCCTAACACATCTATGATAACTACGTTGCTCGCCATCAACAAGGCTTCAGCACGAGCAACGCATGAACAGCGAATAAACGTGTACTCCCTAGATCGCAAGATGCGATCTAGGAAGCATGATGCTTACCCGGAAGAAACCCTCGAAACAAGGGAGTTGGCGATGCGCCTAGATTGGTTTGTGATGAACGTGATTGTTGTTTATTTCAGAAACCCTAGATACATATTTATAGTCCGTAGACTTTCTAACGTGGGAGTAATCCCAACCGTGCACGAGCCAAATTCTATCTAACCGACACGTATCCTACTATATTTACGTGATACACGGGCAAACTAGCCCAAACTTTGTATACAAGGCCGATTCATGTATTTCTTCCATGTATATTCTTCAAGCCCATCTTAATCGCGGCCCACCTCTGATCCGGTCAAATTCTGGTGATAACACATGCCCCCCTGGTTTTGGAAATGAAAATTCCAAAATCACTCTGCTTTTTCTTCGTCGGGTCATGTCGTGGCAGAGCAGAACCGTCGCAGTATCCATCATCATGATGCCTTGCCTCCTCAACTTCAATTTTTTTTTCTTTTGGGCACCACTTCCTCGGAAACAGCTGTGGCATTGAATCTCCACCATATCCCTTTATTTAACCGTATCGAGCAATTCGCTTCTCCATCCCCTCCTCATCCTCTGTTCCTCTGTAGTACTCGAAAACCCTTCTCCCACCATGGACTCTTCCTCCTCTTCCTCCTCCGGTCTTTCCTACCGGTCTTCCTCCTCCCGCGAGCCGACGCCGGAGGACATACGCGCCCCGGAGGAGTGGAACCAGGAGGACCACGCCTCCTCCGTCTGCTACGAGGATGACAAGTCCTTGACCAGCGGTGATGAAGACCTCCAGTTCCTCGCTGATGGGGAACTGGAATCGGAGAGCGAGGACGACTCGTTCTCCTGGGACGGTTACACCCCCTCCGAGGAAGAGGAGGAGGAAGACGACGACGACGGCTCCCTCGAGGGTTACCCGCCAGCGAAACGCCTCCGCACCTGGTGGGATGACGACGACAGCGATGATGACGAGGAGGATGAAGCTCCCGTAGAGGGCTATCGGAGCAGTGACGAGGAGCCCGCCGGCAGCAGCGCCGACGACGAGAGATCCGAGGACGACGACGAGGGCAGCGACGACCCGTAGACTAGGATCTACTAGTATAGGCCTAGTAGTAGTAGCAGATTGGTCAATAGACCTTTCTTTCGTTCTTCCTCCCTTGAGCAATCGGCTCTTTCTTTGTAAGAAATCCCATTATTAATGAAGAAAATATTCCCCTATTAATTTTGCTTTCTTATCAACTTTGCCGATTGTCGAACGAAGTCGCTGTACAGAGAGCCGATGGCAAGGCATTGGCTTGCACTATAAACGCGATTTGAGGCCAAACAGTTGCCTATTCACACGGTTAAACAGGTCCAGCCCATGTCCAAACCATCCTCCAACCTTAAACGCGCAGATTCAACTCCTCAAAGAAATCCACTAGGAGATTCATCTCAATTATCATGACCTCTGGTCTGAAACCGATCTGTTAGCCTGCTCAATTGAGCTTGTTCCTCTAGAGTCGATAACAATGCATCGGCTTTTATTATTCTGAAGTCGATGTCCGTGCATCGGCTGTACTAGCACACTGTTGTCTTCGCATATTTTCTCAAGTCGATGTCTGTGCATCGGCTGTGATTTGTATGTACACATTTTTTTTTACTAGCCGATTAAAATCGGCCCCCATATCTCACTGCCCATCATCCCACATGCTTGGGAAATACTTCTTGAGATGTTGGCCATTGACGGCCACTGGGAACTTCACACCATCCAACTGTTCAAGCATGAAGGCATTGCCCTTCGTAACCTGGATGACTTTGTAAGAACCGTGCCAATTAGGAGACCATTTGCCATATGCTTTATCCTTGGTTCCTAGTGGCAACACGGCTTCCCATACTAAATCACCAACTTGAAACTCCTTTGGTCTCACCTTCTTATTGTACGCACGAGCTACCCCGGCTTTGTTCTCTTTAATCTTCTCCAACGACCAAAGTCTAAGTTCCGTTGCATCCTCAATAGTGTCACTCATCAGAGCTGCATATTCTTCAGCTGTCAGGTCATTCTGAAACGTGACACGTCTCGATCCGGCCGTAATTTCCCAAGGTAATACGGCTTCCTGCCCATAGAAAAGCTGGTACGGCGAAGTCTTTATAGCTCCATGGCATGACATGCGATAGGCCCACAAAGCCTCTGACAATGTCTCATGCCACACCCTAGGGTTCTCGTCAATCTTCCTCTTAATCAGCTTGATTAGGCTTTGATTGGATGCTTCGGCTTGCCCGTTGGCTTGAGCATAGTATGGAGATGATCGGATCAGCTTAATCCCCATGTCATCGCAGAACTTTCTGAATTCTTTAGAGACAAAAACCGAACCTCCATCGGTCGTGATGGTTTGGGGAATCCCGAACCTATGAATGACATGTTCTGTGACAAATTGGATAACATCTTCCGATTTTACCTTCTTCATAGGAACGGCCTCCACCCATTTGGTGAAGTAATCCGTGATGGCCAGAATCCACTCGTGGCCTTTGCTCGACGCAGGATGGATTTTGCCGATCATATCCATGCCCCAACCTCGAAATGGCCAAGGCTTGATGATGGGGTTCATCGCTGATGCGGGTACCATCTGAATTTTTCCGAACATCTGACACGCTTGGCATCCCTTGTAGTACTTGAAGCAGTCCTCAAGCATGGTGGGCCAATAAAACCCTGATCGCCTAATTAACCACTTCATCTTATGAGCCGATTGGTGAGTTCCACAGGCGCCTTCATGCACCTCATGTAAGAGCCGATTAGACTCAGTTGGTCCCAGGCATTTGAGTAGTAACCCTTCCAACGTCCTGTAGAACATGTCATCTCCTATAAGGACATATTTCATAGCCTTGTATCTTATCCGTTTAGGTGCCCCCCGAGCCGAATCCTTCAAGTAATTGAAGATATCGGCTCTCCAGCATCCTGTTCCAGGAACTGCACCTGAACTTCTGACCCTTCTGGTATGTCCTTGTATCCTGACGCCATCTGTGCGAGATCATTGGCGTCGGTATTCTGAGACCTTGGGACCCAATTGAAATTGATGTACCGAAAATGTGTCATCAGCTCACGACATTCCATCCAATATGGAAAAAGTGACTCACTCTCGCACTTGTATTCGTCCGTGAGTTGGGAGATCACCAACTTCGAGTCTCTAAAAAGCTCCACCGCCTCTTCCCCGGCTTCCAAAAGCAACTCCATTCCCTTGCGCACTGCCTCATACTCAGCAACATTGTTGGTGCAAGGGGTAGATAGCCTGATGGCGAAAGAATATGTTGCCCCCCGAGGCGACACGAGCGAGTAATGCCGATGCCACAACCATCGTCACAAGCCGATCCATCGAAGAACATAGCCCATGCACGTACGGATAGTGCTGCTATATTAGTATTAATCCGTTCAGCTATAAGATCGGCCAACGCTTGTCCCTTGATCGCTTTCGCAGTCGATACCGAAGATCGAACTCCGACAACGCAAACATCCACTTACCAAGTCGGCCTTTCAAAACAGGGGCCGACAGCATGTGCTTGACAACGTCTGACTTGCATACGACGATGATCTCTGCCGTCAAAAGGATATGATGAAGCTTGGTGCAGGTGAAGAACAGGCAGAGGCATAGCTTCTCGACCTCAGGATACCGTGTCTCCGCGTCCAACATCCTTCTGCTGAGGTAGAAAACGACCTTTTCAACACCCTCATAGAGTTGCACCACCACTGAGGCGATGGACGTGTCAGCTACTGATAAGTAGATATAGAACGGCCTGTCTTGTTGGGGTGGAACTAGCACAGGCGGCGTTGTCAGATACCGCTTAATCTCGTCAAACGCCTGCTGCTGTTCTGCCCCCAGTGAAACTCGTCATCAGATTTAATTTTCACCAACGCCATGAACGGCTCGATTCGTCCTGACAGGTTAGAGATGAATCGTCGGACGAAGTTGATCTTGCCGATAAGACGTTGGAGCTCCTTCTTCGTGGTAGGCGGCTGCATGGTACGCACTGCCTCTTGACTTTTCAGGCCGATCTCAATTCCCCGTTCATGAACCAGAAAACCTAGGAACCGACCGGCCGTCACACCAAAAGCACACTTCTTTGGATTCATTCTCAGTCCGAACTTCCGAGTTCGGTCTAGGATGCGTCGCAAATCATCCAAGTGTCCCTCCATGGAGACAGATTTGACCACCACGTCATCGATGTAGATTTCCACCAACTTGCCGATCAGATCGTGAAATATATAATTCATGGCTCTTTGGTACGTTGCACCAGCATTCTTCAACCCAAAGGTCATGACTACATATTCAAACAAGCCTACTGACCCTGGTACTCTGAATGCGGTCTTGTGTATATCTTCTGGAGCCATGAAGATTTGGTTATAGCCGGCGTTGCCATCCATGAAGCTCAACACCTTGTGGCCAGCAGCTGCATTGATCAACGTTTCTGCCACAGGCATCGGATATTCATCTTTTGGAGTGGCTCTGTTGAGATCTCGGAAATCTATGGCCACACGCCATCGGCCGTCCTTCTTCTCTACAGGTACGATACTGGAGATCCATTCAGCATACTTGCATGGCCTGATGAACCCGGCGGCCAACATCTTCTCGATCTCTTTCTTGACCTCTTCCAGAATTTCGGCCTTCATCTGACGTGCTCGTTGTTGGAACGGCCGAAATCCTTTCTTAAGGGGGAGCCGATGCTCAATGATGCTCCAGGCATCTCTGTGTAATCCCATGCGAAGCAATCTTGGTATTCTTTTAACAGAGCTATCATCTGACTCCTGAGATGTGGATCTAACTTCTTGCTGATAAAAGTTGGTCGTGGCTTATCCCCAGGACCGATGTCGACTTCTTCTAGCTCATCAGCCGATGTAAACCCATACCCTAGCTTTCCGTCACCTGTGAGATCGACACCGAATACAGGGAAAACGTGTGGTAAGGATAATACGGGCCGATTGCTGGAATCGACCTTCGTCTTGATTGTAACCAGGATTTTTGGGAAGTGCCGGAGCCGATTGCGTGGAACGGCTTCCTCCTGGTCCTCGTTATGAGAGCAGCTGCCCTCGTCTCTGTCCTTACTAGGGTGGTGCCCAGGTCCTACCATGTTGATATTGAACGAGAAACCCGGCTGGCACCTCCCAGGGTAAGTGCATTCCACCATGTTAACGGCGGGGAAGGGGTGCGTGTCGACTTTCATGGCGTACTGGCTAAAAATTAGCCGCCCTTGTTCTACCGCCATTTGGATCTGCTGACGCCACACCCTGCAGTCGTTGGTGGCATGGGTGAACGTGTTATGCCACTTGCAGTATGGCTTTCCGTTCAGCTCCTGCGCCGTGGGGATTTTGTGGCCTTCGGGTACCTTTAGCTGCTTCTCCTTAAGTAGGAGGTCGAAAATTTGCTCAGCCTTGGTCACGTCGAAGTCAAACCCTCTTGGAGGACCTTGTGGCTTAACCCATTTGCAGGACACGGGGCTTGCCCCCCGAGTCCATTCAGCCACTCGCTACCTCTTGATCTCCCGCGAGCCTTCATCTTCATCCGCCTCAACCAGGACCACCGCACGCTTGAATTTATCCTGGTACACCTCCGGGTGGCGCTGTTCATATAATGACAGCTTCGCACCATATGCGCCGATGAAGGGTAGTCCGCTTGGGAGGCCACATCCTTGATCGGTGATGCGATACCCACCACCGCCAACTCGATTGCTTCTTTTTCAGTCACACGAGCCGAATAGCATCGGTTCCTAACGGTCCTGAAGCGCTGGATGTATTCTGACACTGTTTCTCCGCGCTTCTGTCGTACTTGTGCTAGATCGGCAATGCCAGCCTCGGAAGCCTCTGAGTGATACTGCATGTGGAACTGCTCCTCCAACTGCTTCCAAGTCCGGATTGAGTCTGGTGGCAGCGATGTGTACCACCCGAAAGCCGATCCCGTGAGGGACTGTGCGAAGAACCTCACACGCAGCTCATCTGATGCTGAGATCGTGCCCAGCTGTGCCAAATATCGGCTCACATGCTCGATTCAGCTGGAACCATCTGATCCACTAAACTTGGAGAATTCAGGGAGCCGATATTTGGGTGGTAGCGGGATCAACTCGTACTCGTTGGGGTACGGCTTGGAATAGCCGATTGCCCTCCTCTTCGGCACCATGCCGAACTGGTCTCTCAAGATTGTACTGATCTGATCCGCGGTGCTGGCTGCAGGAGTCGAACTCTGAAGATTCGCCGGAGTGGCATACTTAGCCAGCCACGCTTGCTTTTCAAGCTCTGAGCCAACTGCAGGAGTTGAGCTCTGGAGGTTCGTCGGAGTGGCATACTTAGCTAGCCACGTCTGCTTCTCAAGATCTGTTCCCGAAGTTCCTCCTGCTGTTCCATAGTTCTCTGCCGTTGCAGTCTGGTTCGTGAGTGCCCAGTTACTGCAGTCTGGCACGTATGTGCACGTGTATCCGTGAGGGATCTCCTTAGGCGCCTCATACAAGAACTGGTAATCACTAGGGTCACCACCGATCTTGTAGACGACGTATGCCGGTGGACTCGGCACTTCTGGTGCTGCCAACGCGAATGGCAGCGGTGGTCGGGACTGGAGTGGCATCTCTCCTTGGTGAGTCCCTAGAGCTGGTCCCGACGGAGAGTATCGATGCCCTCATGATTTCCTGGATCACCCGAAGGGCGACACGCTCCAAAGTGTTCACCGGGCTCTCAGAATGGCAGTGCAGCGAATGAGCCACCATGAAATTAATCTCCTGACGTAGAGACCTGGTGCGTTCTTCTGACGGGGCGGACAGGTCCACTCCATCGAGCGCGCCTTCAGGTGAGAACCCTTTCCACCTGATGTCGTGTGAGCGGGTTCTCTGGAAAGAGACGATGAGGTCGGCTTCGAGGATAGCTTTGACCTCGTCATACTTCTTCTTGAGCTCCTCAGTCAAATCTTCGCACGTGACTGGAGTACCTCATCTCAGATGTAGATGGCGATGCAGTTGATATCGAAGACGGTCCCACCGGGCGTGCCAGAATGTGTTGCGGTCAGAAACCCACCGGCGAGCAGCGACGGGCAACACAGTAGAGCCGGGAGGCTCCCAGGACTGCGGCTGGCCCTGGTCCCTCGAGCGACGGCCCGCAAAGCCTCGGCACGCACGTCCGATGCTGGTGCAAGGGCGTGCCACCTGACCTATACCTGGTCAAGAAGGTGATGGATTTGCTTCGCTTAGTTTCCTGCATGGCATACACGTAAACATTAAATACGAGCCTCGATCGGCTCTCAGATTGTCCTGTGAATCGGCTCAAGGAGCCGATCCACCCATGATTCGTACGAGGTGTACGATCACATGGTGGTCCTGCTTGATCAATATAAAGCTAAAACGACCTACTACGATTTAGGGTTTTCACCACATAATCGGAACATCCTACGCGTGATTGAGCCTGACGGCCACGCACGGTGATCATAAACCGACCCTAGACAAGGCCTAAAAACCAACATGAAGTTGATCCCCGGAACATCCTGTCTAGGGCTAGCAAACTACACCCTACGTGCCACTGGATCCTTCAATCCGTTTGTAAGGCCTAACTATGCAGATATTAAACTAATCCTTGAAGAACAAGGAGCAATCATAACGGATCGGATCTACTAAATATCAATCAAGCGAGGTGCCGCCCTTACACCTAAGATAGGTGTAAGGGCGGCTAGACGTCTAGGGGTTGCACGAACGAAAGCATATGATACGATGAAACAATGCTAACCCTAACACATCTATGATAACTACGTTGCTCGCCATCAACAAGGCTTCAGCACGAGCAACGCATGAACAGCGAATAAACGTATCTGCCTAGATCGCAAGATGCGATCTAGGCAGCATGATGCTTACCCGGAAGAAACCCTCGAAACAAGGGAGTTGGCGATGCGCCTAGATTGGTTTGTGATGAACGTGATTGTTGTTTATTTCAGAAACCCTAGATACATATTTATAGTCCGTAGACTTTCTAACGTGGGAGTAATCCCAACCGTGCACGAGCCAAATTCTATCTAACCGACACGTATCCTACTATATTTACAGATACACGGGCAAACTAGCCCAAACTTTGTATACAAGGCCGATTCATGTATTTCTTCCATGTATATTCTTCAAGCCCATCTTAATCGCGGCCCACCTCTGATCCGGTCAAATTCTGGTGATAACAAGTGGTGCCAAGTTACTTTCCTCTGTGAGCTTGTGAGGCTTGCAAGGTTATTTATCTTGCACACAAGATTGACACTTAGAGCATTTGGCTGGGATGAATTTTGAAATTAAAATCACATTGGCAATCCGTGATATATAACCGATATTATTATGATAAAGTTGTGAATGCCAAACATTATTGGCAGTAAAATTAATGCATACATGCTTACCAATATTACCATAGAAGTATTTCAGACATAGCCTTTTTCCAACAAAACAACAATAATTAGACATTACTACTTTATTGTACCCCAAACGCCAAATTTAACCCAATGTCAGAAGACATGATCCACTAGTAATATTATTTGTTATGGAAGGGACATGCTACATGTTATTTACCTACACGATCTTTTCCAAAATAAATTTCAGATTTACAGTGCCAACACCAGGAACATAACATGAAGCGTCAGCACACACATGAATTTTAGTACATGCACCAACCCACAAATTAGTGGGATGAAATGTTGAAAGAAAAGTAGGTAACAAATTACCATATCTCGGAGGTTCCCTATTAAGTACTATTGGTGATCATGTGGACAAACTTTGGCTATTGTCCATGATGACTCTTCTAGTCTTTACGGTGTTGATGGGCCGAATGTTCAGTCTCACTGAACACTCAACTAGGATCCTTATGTTTGTTTTTTCCCTTCTTCTCGAAATTAGTAATTGGGAAAATTTATTATTTCCCTTGGACTTGTGAGCAATTTTTTTCATTATGTTGGCGACATAATGTCCCTTGGTTCCCTTACCACGTGTATTTTTTTCTCTTGCCTTCTCTTCAATACCTAGGATGCCTATGAAACTTTAGACAAAGATTCCATGCCTCTGGTGTTTCATACAAGTGGAAAAGTTTATCCATGAAGGAGGAAGCTTAGCGACAATACATCCCACGATAAACTTGTCACACACTTAATGGATCTCGAGTTCCTAAGACATGCATTGTACCTCATGAGCTTGGTCTGCTACATATGAATTGTCAACCATCTTGTAGTCATTTGCCGCCAACATTGGTTGATGCAAACTTAGAGCCTAGGGCATCCCAAAGTTCTTTGGCATCATGTATATGTAGATAAGCATCAACTAGTTTGTCTCTAAGAATATTTAGACGACACCCACAAAGAGTACGGTAGGCTCCGTGAACACTTTACCTTCTTCATGGGTAAGCGAACCTCTTTGTGCCAAGCGACCAAGTGTAAGACAATAACAATTACATGGATTTGAGTTGTCATCATCATAGCAACATCAGAGCCAACTGGTGAAAAATTCCTAAGAAAGGTTTTTGATTATTGGATTGAGATTTTCTAATGAGATCAATTAACAAAATAAACAACACAAATGCACTAGTAAATCTTATCACATGCGAAAAACTAGACATCTAAAAGATCTGCATATTGATTAAATACTAGTGCAAACACACAGATAAGAAACACATATGTGTTTGCTAGGAAGGACACCACCGCAACATTGTCACCACTTGTATTGTTGTTACCTATGATGGTGAAGAGAACACAGTTTTGTGTCGGATTTGGAGTCGAAGTATTCAATCATTTGATATAGATGTAGTCGAGCGGAAGCGGGAAGTTCCGTCGAGACATTCCCCAAGAATCTTATGGGTTCTAGGCATGCTCTCCTAGAAGGAAGTGCATGGGATCGCCGGGATGGGGAAGTATGCATGCATGCAACACAACAAAAGGAACTTGGCAATGGAAAGAGAGATTGAGCAAGTTGTGAATATGTTCTGCTTGCTCTCTCTCTGTGTGTGTCTACATCATAGCCTGGGGACTGGCAGACAACATAAGCACAATGAGTGGAAGAAGTTTCTACAAACAGAGAATATGTCAAGCACACGCATATTTATTGACACATACACCCAGATGTTCCGTGCATGAAGGCAAAAAAAAATCTTCCATCAAAACACGCTCTAACTCGTACTTAATTCAAGAAATTGTGTTGCATTGCTTGCATGGTGGGGCGGGCGGCCGAGTAACCCTGCAAGTGAATCACTTAGTTTCTCAATCACCTAATGGACGATAAAAGAACAACCCCTATAAAGAGCTCCAACTATATGTACCCTAGCAACATGGGACTAAAACTTACTCTCTCCTCTTGCGATTTACAAAGCATGAGTGGGTCTTTGACATCTTTCAGTATTGGATAGATTAAATGGGCCTTTAGCTCATAAAATCTAACACTTAGTGCCTTACTTCACAAATTATATTTTTAAGGAGGAAAATTTATATTTAAATCTTGATAATTCTCAAAATACACTAACATAAGAACAACGCGCTTGCCACAGGGATTTGTACGTAGCATTTCAGTTTCTTGTCAAGATAATTGGATGCAATTTCACCAAAATAAACTAACTAATGAACCAGGAAAAAAATGCATAAACGTAGTTTGTCCAAGCTGAACAATGTTATTTTGTCGTAATGCCAATCCAAGGCTAAGAGTTCTCACTTGTATGTTGTGCAGCTAGCTAACTATTCCTCTCAATTTGATATTATCGGCTTTTGTTTTTTAATGCAGCAACAGCTGTCGGTTAGCTCAATTGATGTGTGACAGCGGTGTTTCCTGGATAACTCTCGAGTCTGGTTCGCACGAACCATGAGACACGGTGGGGATTATTTTATGAGAACTCTTTAGAGGAACTAGATATTATAAGAGCATACACTAAGAAATTCCGAATATGCATTGAAATATTATTAGACGACCCAGACTTCAGCCTAGCTGTCAACACCTTTCATGAACCACACTACTATCAGTTTTGGCGTTAGGCATTGAACTATTCGCACATGAACATATATATTAGCCAGATGAAAAGATAGAAACTCAATTCAGCTTCCGGTTGTATATGCTCCCTCTACCAAAAAATGTATTTCAAAATATCGAAAAAAATTAACAAAAAATTCTACATGTACATCCTCATTATATATGCACGTTCGTCAAGTTTTGTGAGGAAATACTATTTTTTTGTGGTCTATGTAAAAAACAGAAAATTTATCTTCTAAACAACCTTACTTCTAGCATTGAATTTTGTCTTTTTTACACACGCCACACGACAAGTCAATTTTTCACGACAAAAGAGTGCATAATTTATGGATTACTCTTATTTTTCTTAAAGGCATTTGTGCATTACTCTAAACAGCTAATAAAAGGCTGTTCCATTTGCATACACATATTCTTTGTGGTTGTTGGAGAACATCCTCATGAAATTTGATAATTTAATTATCTCTCAGGCTCATAACAACATCTACATGCGCGATGATTTCAAGTATTCATTGTCATCAATGTTTCCAACCTGTCTTGCAGGCACACTTTAGCCATCTAAAGATTGAGAATCAGCTACCAAATCAAAAAGAATGAGGAACACAAACTAGTTTTTGGGTCCCTCTTGGATTGTTCGGATGATAAATGAAATACTGAACATCATTAACATTATGGTGACACTAAACATTATTCTGCCATCCCACACATATGTGAGTTCTCTGTGGCTTCCGGAAGGTGCACGAGCAAAGTTCTGTAGTCGGAGCGCCAAGGATCGACCATATAAATTGTAAAATTCGAAACAGCATTTTTTGGACCAGCAAGTGAACTAATACTACACGAAATTCAAGTGTGGAAAAATAGTAATTATTGCTAGAATTGTTGGCCTACATTTGGCCAACTAAGAATCTGCTCTAGCAACACCATCATATAACAACATCGCATGGCGCTCATATGAATTTGGGCTTACATCTCTGCTGAAATGCTTATGGTATTCTGTTATTTTGATTGGGGTACAAATAAATCAACGTTTCTTGCATATATAGGCACACAAAGTTACTGAGTGCCAGATAACTTAATGTGACACTGGTGGAAAAAGGGCATTTGGTCGCGGTTCACAACTGCCATTAGTCGCGGTTGCGCAACCGCGACCAATTAAGCGTGACTAAAGGCCCCCCACTTTAGTCGCGGTTGGTTACGAACCGCGACTAAAGACCCGTCCACGTGGGCGCCAGGCGACGGTCGGGGCGGAGGACCTTTAGTCGCGGCTCTTGTGGCCAACCGCGACTAAAGGCCGCCGCAGGTTTAGGGTTTTAGCCCCCCCCCTAAACCTGGTTTCTTTTTAATTTGTATTGTTTTATTTCTTTTGTGTTTTATTTTAATTTTGAAGGAGTTTCACATATTCTACGGTACTACATACATGCATATGAATGTACAATTTCAAACAAATTTGTAATTAGAACCAAAGAGAATTCAAGAGGAATATACAATATATATTCAATATCGGATGACCAGCATATACAATTTTGAACAAGTTTCCATACATAATTTAGTGCATATGAAGTTCTACGTCCTCTACATAGTGTTCTCCTTTAGGATCGACGACTTCCTCGCGATCCATCCAGCTAGTTCCTCTTGAAGTGGTCGGAAGCGAGCTTCTGGACTAAGCATCTTCCGGAGGTTATTCCTCTTGATATTGTTCTCACACGGAACCCGCTCAGAGGTGTATCTCCGGATCATCTCACAAACATAGTATCCACATAGATTGGTCCCCGGTGGCTGAATATCCCCAGTCCCACTCACTGACCGCATAAAATGTACTCCCTCCGGTTCATATTAATTGACTCTAATATGGATGTATCTAGACACATTTTAGTTCTAGATACATCCATATTGAAGTCATTTAATATGAATCGGAGGGAGTAGCTCTTTTTTGAACTCACCGACCTTGGCATCTACGAACCGTCTCCAAACCCTATGAACAAGAGAGTTATTAGTTACTTGATATTAGGAAATGAACGAAATAGGCCGATCGATATAGAGCGCAAATGAATGAAAATAATTACTTCTTCATCATTTTTCTCATATCGGCCCAAAGCTTTGAATCCATATTCAGAGAGTCGTGGACGAGAACTGTGGAGTCGTGAAATTTAATTACTA
This sequence comes from Lolium rigidum, assembly GCF_022539505.1. Taxonomy (NCBI): domain Eukaryota; kingdom Viridiplantae; phylum Streptophyta; class Magnoliopsida; order Poales; family Poaceae; genus Lolium; species Lolium rigidum. The sequence continues at coordinate 157,067,000 of NC_061512.1, forward strand.
GCAGAATCCAGTGGAACCTGCGGACACGATACATGCACAGTCATGCATAACTCATCGATTAGCCACATACCATGCATGGAGTAAACAAAAGAGAATATATGTGCTCAAGACAGAAACACTCACCCAAAATGGTAAGGAAATAGAATATCACTTTTGAGTTCCTGCTTTGAAAGAAACCGCCACAGGTCTTCCTCCACGTCGGCGGGGTGATGTTCTAACACATATCCATTAACGATTTGTGGGTCAATGAACCCAACATCATGGATGTTCCTTATTCTGCATTCCTTAATCTTCATTCTGCATAATAGCGTACACAACAATATAGTTAGGACATATATATAGTGCAGGCAATGAACGAGATGGGGTAAAAATAAATCACTTACAGAACGTAGCAACTGATGATAGATTTGTCGAGCTCGCGCAGATTGAAAAACTGGAACAATTCACTCAGATGAATTTTTACATAGTAATGTTTGAAGTGATGCTCATGTCTAACTTCCGCATAAATATATTCTTTGGCGTTTTTATTTTTTATGTAACCCTTGTACCAATTTAGCAGATTTTTCATTTGTTGAGGTAGATCCTCTTCCTACGCAGGCTCGACGAGGGGCCCATTCCGCACATATGTAATTACTGGTTTACTCATTGGCGCCTCCTCAAGGCCTAACACTGCACGAAGAGTCATACCTAAGTTGGCCGCTTGTTCTCTGGCACTCGTTACAGTCAATCCCTGTGCTGCCGCAGCTGCTATGATATCGGGGGCATCCGGACCGGCTGTAGGGATTCGTAGCATAGAAAACAAAAAATTTCCTACCGTGAGAACGCAATCCAAGCCAAGATGCAATCTAGAAGATGGGAGCAACGAGGGGATGAACGAGACTAACCCTTGAAGATTTCCAAAGCCTACAAGAGGAGGCTCTCGTTGCTGCGGTAGACGATCACTTGCCGCTTTCAAAAGCGCGTAGAAGATCTTGACGGTGCCACAATCGGGCAGCACCTCCGTACTCGGTCACACGTTCGGTGTTGATGACGACGTCCTTCTCCCCGTTCCAGCGGGCAGCGGAAGTAGTAGATCCTCCTCGGAATCCCGGCAGCACGACGGCGTGGTGGCGGTGGTGGTGGAGAACTCCGGCAGGGCTTCGCCTATGCGCTGCGGGAGTTGTATGTGGAGGAGGGGAGGCTAGGGTTTGAGGAGAGGGGGCTATGGGCGCCGGCCTCAAGGGGGCAGGGGTGGTGCGGCCAAGCCATGAGCAGCCCCCTCCCTCTCCTCCTCATTATATAGGTGGAACCCCAAGGGTTTGCCCAAAGTCTTCGAATAAGACCCCAACAAAAAACTGCCTTATGGACGAAACCTAGAGGGACAGGGACTCTCCCCTTTCCCCCTTTTCTTGGCCGGCCAAGGAGGTGGAGTCCACCATGGACTCCACCCTCCCACTTGGTTGGCTGGTTAGGGTTTGTGGAGTCCCTCCGGGACTCCTCCTTCCATAGTGATTTATTCCGGATAATTCTAGAAACCACCTTCCATAAATTCACCGGATCATTTCCAAACTTGGAAAGTGACTTCCTATATATGAATCTTATTCTCCGGACCATTCCGGAACTCCTCGTGATATCCTGGATCCCATCCGAGACTCCGAACAAAACTTCGAACTCCATTCCATATTCCATATCTACTTAAACGACATCAAACCTTTAGTGTGTCACCCTACGGTTCGCGAACTATGTAGACATGGTTGAGACTTCTCTCCGACCAATAACCAATAGCGGGATCCGGAGATCCATAATGGCTCCCACATATTCAACGATGACTTTAGTGATCGATCGAACCATTTACATACGATACCGATTCCCTTTGTCACGCGATATTTTACTTGTCCGAGGTTTGATCATCGGTATCTCTATACCTCGTTCAACTTCGTCTCATGACAAGTACTCTTTACTCGTACCGTGGTATGTGGTCTCTTATGAACCATTCATATGCTTGCAAGCTATTAGACGACATTCCACCGAGAGGGCCCAGAGTATATCTATCCGTCATCGGGATGGACAAATCCCACTCGTTGATCCATATGCCTCAACTCATACTTTCCGGATACTTAATCCCACCTTTATAACCACCCATTTACGCAGTGGCGTTTGATGTAATCAAAGTACCTTTCCAGTATAAGTGATTTACATGATCTCATGGTCATAAGGACTAGGTAACTATGTATCGAAAGCTTATAGCAAATAACTTAATGACGTGATCTTATGCTACACTTAATTGGGTGTGTCCATTACATCATTCATATAATGATATAATCTTGTTATTAATAACATCCAATGTTCATGATCACGAAACCATGATCATCTATTAATCAACAAGCTAGTTATACAAGAGGCTTACTAGGGACTCTTTGTTGTTCACATAAGACACAAGTATCAATGTTTCGGTTAATACAATTATAGCATGGTATGTAAACATTATCATAAACACAAAGATATATTATAATAACCATTTTATTATTGCCTCTTGGGCATATCTCCAACAGTCTCCCACTTGCACTAGAGTCAATAATCTAGTTTACATTTGTAAAGATATAACACCTTGGCCTTCCGGTGCTTTATCATGTATTGCTCACGAGAGAAGTTTTAGTCAACGGATCTGACATGCTCAGAAACGTATGTATTTTGCAATGCATTTGCATCTCAACACATCACTCATTTTCCAAATGAGTCGGCATTATTCTTATATGTTCAGTCCTCTGGTGGAACCTTAATTTCGCGGTCTGAAATATGTTACTAATATTGTCATACACAATATAGCTTCAAAGTTCTGACACTATCGGAAGCTGCACCAAGTTCTCAAAGAACCTCTTAACTTAACATCCTTAGTCATTGTCAAAACAATGACATACTCTGCCTTCTTCTGTAGAATCCGTCACAATATTTAGAACATATCTAAATCTAGCATAGACTTATTCTAGCTCATTGTTCTACCTTTTAAACAACACTTAGCCTAAATTGAGATTGAAATTTATTTTTATATGTGACAAAAACCAATATCGGTGCAACACCTTACAGCGATTTGTTTGTCATTACCCCATACAAAACTATATATGTATATCCATAGTTCTTCTAAAGTACTCAAGGATATTCTTACTGTTGTCCAATGATCATTACATGAATCATTCTGGTACATGCTCATAACACTTTAGAGCATAGGACATCTGATTGTGTACATATTATTCGTGATCTATAATCACTCATGTGTTTTTATTCATTGAGTGTCAGATACACTCAAGTCTTGTTAAACCTTCACATGACAAGAACATTTTCTTAATATTTCTATATTGAACTACTTCAATATCTATTCTATGTACTACGACTTAAACTTATTATGTGTTTCAATCTATCTTCATAGATCTTGACACTAAATTTGTTTCAGTCCATATCCTTTCATTGAAGTTAATTTCTCAATGAAACCTTTTTAATCAATTATATAATTACATTATTTATAATCAATGATATGTCACCTACATAAAGTATTATAAATATGTCTCAGCGCTCCCACTTAATTTCTTGCAAATGCAAGTATCTTCATCGTTTCTGATGAAATCAAAAAACTCTTTGATTATTTCATCCGGTGAAGATTTCCAACTCCGCGATACTCACTTCATCTAATTGAAGTTTGTATACCTATCTAGTATTCCACGGACTAGCAAAACTCTTGGTTGTATCTTGTATACACCTTTAATACACACTTCTGATAAGTAATGTATTTTGCCATCCTACTAGCATATCTCATAAAGAAATATGTAGTGATTACTAGAATAATCCACATAGACTATAAGCATTGCTACGGAAGATCTAATCTTATCGTAGTCAACTCTTTGAACTTTGTCGTAAACAACTTTTCGACAAGTCGAGCTTCTTCAAGGATATTTCATCCAAGTCCATCGATTTTATAGATCTATTTACTTTCACTTGGATTTGATGGCGTATAGCCATTTTAACGGAGTCAGGGCCCATCATAACTTCTTTGTTTGTAGTTGGTTTATCATTGTTCAAAATCAATCCTTTGTCCACAAATCATTTATTTGATCACAAAGTAAACCATACCTACAAGGTTCAATAAGTACTTCGATCTCCATGGCTAAAACACTTTGTAGTCATGGGAGCTATGATCGTCGTGGCCGCTTCCGGAACCAATTTCCGATGCTGCGCTACACTGATCATTATGCTCAGGTTCATAAACCTTATCAAGTTCTATTGTCCTCCCACTCAAATACTTCGCTAGAAAACAATTTCTTGGAAATAAACAAGTAACATTAACAAACACTTTTGTCTTTTACTTCATAGTGAAAAGAATTCCCAATCAATTCTTTGGGATAACCAACAAAGACATTCATCCGATTTTCGTTGTAAACTCTTAGACCAAAATTTAAAGAAAGGACTATTAGGGTTTATACCCATGCCATAACTTGTATGGTGTCATTTCAACGGATCATGATGATGCTCTATTTAGTGTAAAAGCGGTAGTCTCTAAAGCATAATCCACAAAAATATAATGGCATCAATATTTTATCTCATCATTCATCCAACAAGGTTTGGATACATCTCTCGGATACTCCATCATCAATATGATACTCCAAGAAACATGAGTTGTAGAACAATTTCATAACTCTCTTAGATGTTCACTAAAACTCGTAATTCAAATATTTCCACCATGATCCAATCATAGATATTTGATTTTTCTATTACGATGATTTCCACTTCATGCTGAATTTTATTTGAATCCATTCAAATGTTTCAAACTTCTTCCTTATTGAATATATCCACACATATATACTCAATTCATCGTTGGAAGTTTTCATGAAGTAGAAGAATCTCCCGCACACAACTATGCCCAGTGAACCACATACATCATCATGTATTTTTCAACTAAGTTAGTTGACCGTTCAACTCTTGGCCTATGAACGGTATTTTAGTCATTCTCTTTAGAAAAGATTTGCAAGCGTCAAACGATTCAAAAAATCAAATGACTCCAAAAATCCATTTGCATGGAGTTCCTTCATGCGTTCCTTTCTAATATGACCTAAATGGCGGTTCCACAAATAAGTGGAATTCTTAATCATTTGCCTTATGGCATTTTAGTGTCAGTAATTATGTATGTGTGATTCACCATTAAGATTTATAATAACTTATCCATCGTACATGGAGTAATGTCATAATTTGAACAACTCATTGTTTTCATTTGACCAGAGCAAAATAACAATTATTAAGTTCTTTATTATAAATTCTAAGGGCTAGATAGAATGCCAACGATGAACATAATAACACTTTATTTTGGTTCCAGGCGTGCATTCCTATCATATTCCTTGTCAGTCACTTAGGCCATTGTATTCTTGTATTGCGTTGTTTTGTATGACACTTCATACCAACCAATATGGTACTAATACCCAAGAATTTCATTGTGTGACCAAACAAGTAATACATTCATAATATGTATATCATTTATATATACCTGAGCTAGACTTTCTAGTCTTTTCTTTCTTTCTGCCAATAATCTTTTGTAGTTTCTCTTTTAGCTTTCCTCATTATTCAGAAAAACACTTCAATATCAATAACTTCTAGGTTTGTTGGTCAAATACCAATAACCTTGAGGTTCTTACTTTGAAGTTGATCATCATATGACAAGTGTTCCGGATTTCACTATTAGTAACCTTTTAATATGATGAACAATTTCACTCATAATTTTATCCATCATATCATGACGACTTTTCGAGACCATGTCTGTACATGCTAGGCTCATAAAGTTTAACCTTAGTATTCGCATGTGCAAATCTGGCTTGCACCCGTTGTAAGCACACGTAGAATCTATAACACCCGATCATCACGTGATGCTTCGAAACAACGAGTCTTGGCAATGGTGCATACTAAGGACAATCATTTCATGGATATGAGAATATCGTTAGTGCCCCAATAGTTGGAGGATTGGGACGCCTTGCGTCTTCAACCTTCGTACATTCCCATAAAACTTATGAGTTTATGTAGTCTCACCAAATTATATTCTATCATCTTGCAATAAGGTCTTAGATATCACATATATCTCATACCTTGATTATTTACGAAAACTAAATTTTCAGCTCCTTACTTTTCAAACAGATTTGAACTTCAAGTTTCACGGAGACAAGGTAACTTTAGGTACTAATTGAAACCACAACTCTTTGAATCAACAATGTGAGGTTTACTAAAAGTTTGCAATAAGACTTAATCATTTCTTGATTCTTTAACAAAACGGTACCAGTCCGTAAAGTTTCTTGTCAGACTTTAACAGTATTTCTATCTCAATTACAAGACTAGCGCATGGTAGAAAACGGATGCCAATACTACAAAATTAATTCAAAATACTACTCAGACTATGTTTATGATAATTAGTTCATGTTTTAATCTAATTACTAATGAACTCCCACTTAATACAACATCCCTCATAGTTGTTAAGTGGTACACGATCCAAATCCACTACACCAAAACCGATCATCACGTGAGATGATGTAGCTTCAATGGTGAACATCAACATGTTGATCATATCATCCATATGACTCGTGTTCAACCTTTCGGTTTCCGTTGTCCCGAGGCCATGTCACGTACATGCTAGGCTCGTCAAGCAAACCCAAGTATTCCGCGTGTGCAACATGGCTTACACCCGTTGTATGTGAACGTTGAGTCTATCACATCCGATCATCACGAGATGCTTCGAAACGACGAACCGTACAACGGTGCATACGAGGGAGAACACTTTATTATCTTGATATTAATGTGAGGGATCATCTTATAATGCTACCGTCGCGTTCTAAGCAAAATAAGATGCATAAAGGATTAACATCACATGCAATTCATATGTGATATGATATGGCCCTTTAGTCTTTGCGCCTTCGATCTTCATCTCCAAAGCACGGACATGATCTCCATCATCAACGGGTATGATCTCCATCATCGTCGGCGTAGCGTCAAGGTCAATGGCGCCGTCTTCATGGTTGTTCACCTCATGTAGCAACTATTACAACTACTTTGAAAAACTACTCAACATGAAATTTAAAGACAACCATAAGGCTCCTGCCGGTTGCCACAATACAATAATGATCATCTCATACATATTCATCATCACATAATGGCCATATCACTTCACCAAACCCTGCAAAAACAAGTTAGACGTCTCTAATTTGGTTTGCATATTTTACGTGGTTTAAGGTTTTCGAGTGAGATCTAATATACCTACGAACATGAACCACAACGGTGATACTAGTGTTGTCAATAGAAGAGTAAATTGAATCTTCACTATAGTAGGAGAGACAGACACCCGCAAAGCCACTTATGCAATACAAGTTGCATGTCGAGCGTGGAGCAAATCTCATGAACGCGGTCATGTAAAGTTAGCCCGAGCCGCTTCATCCCACTATGCCACAAAGATGCAAAGTACTCAAACTAAAGACAACATAAGCATCAACGCCCACAAAACAATTGTGTTCTACTCGTGCAACCATCTATGCATAGACACGGCTCTGATACCACTGTAGGGATTCGTAGCATAGAAAACAAAAAAATTCCTACCGCGAGAATGCAATCCAAGCCAAGATGCAATCTAGAAGATGGGAGCAACGAGGGGATGAACGAGACTAACCCTTGAAGATTTCCAAAGCCTACAAGAGGAGGCTCTCGTTGTTGCGGTAGACGATCACTTGCCGCTTTCAAAAGCGCGTAGAAGATCTTGACGGTGCCACAATCGGGCAGCACCTCCGTACTCCGTCACACGTTCGGTGTTGATGAAGACGTCCTTCTCCCCGTTCCAGCGGGCAGCGGAAGTAGTAGATCCTCCTCGGATGTGGTGACCCGGCATACCACTGCATGGTGTAGTATGCAAGTCTGATATAACACCAATGAAACACAGTTCCACTAGTATTATATCACTCAGAGTGGTACAACAGAAACATATGCGGGTCCAAGGCATGTCTATAGAATTACAACATTGACTCTGTTACATAAGATCATCACAGCCTCCTACTTTACAATGAGGTAAAACTGCAAATAAACTCCAGGAGAACGACTCGTGGTCTAATCCTAACACGAACTCTACTTGTAGAGTATTTAACTAGCTACAGAGGCTATGAATAGATTCTAGCTAAATAGGAGCTAAGTTTAGGAAGCTAGTTCCTTTCTATTGCTAATCTAGGTTTCTCCTTGTTGGATGTGGTATCTGACTCTTCTGACAGGGTCCTGTCTCATGAAGTAGTTGTTGACTCCTCGGCCTTCGAGTTGCACTGTAGATCCTCCTTCGATGCCTCCATATCTAGCGGGGATTTAAGAGTGGGATGAGTACGAGCGTACTCAACAAGTTCATTATAGGAAAGAGGTGTTTAATGCACTAGCTACAGCATTAGACCAGAAAGTCTAATACCAATGCGAGGTTTTCATAATCATTTCTTCAAGAGGTTTCTTTTATTCGAGAAGAACTATGTCCGTCAGCCTTCACCGGTTTACTAGAACTTCATGGAGCTCCTTTCCGGCCGCGTTCGCAGTTCCATATCCCGGAACAGGGAGTGACAGGTCACGGTTCTTTACACTCTGCAGAGGTGTGTTGCTTTACCCATAAGAGATCTTAACCTTGGTGCCAACCGGGAATGACCCGTCCACACTTCCTATGGTGTGAGGCCCGGTATAAGGTCTAGCCAATCATGTTCCTCCGCTACCTCGAACACCCACCCTTTGTTGCATGCGCCGACCCTGGGTCCACGTCGGTCCCATTATTCCCGTAATTTCGGGGTGGACCCCGACCACGACAACGATGCTTGGGCTCTTACCATACACTCCTACGCCGGTGGCTGCAACCCATCATAGACCGCATTACCGTGGGGAATTAGAATGGGATCCCCACCCTCCGGTTGTTCCGCAAGACACAACTGCTACGGCAAGCAATGCTTTACCGTGGGGAATTAGAATGGGATCCCCACCCTCCGGTTGTTCCGCCAGACACAACTCGCTACGGTAAGCGCATCCGTTGATGAACGAGAGGTGGAAACACTTTTGACTACTCCGTCCCACTCCGGATCTTATGGTTAACACGGGTATTACGGCACAAGAATCACTTGGCGACATTTGTTGTTTAATCCTAGATGGATATAAACCCGTGCAATGGAACCTCCACCATATCAACACAATCCATGGTTCCATTGCCCACCACATAGTCATATTCATAGTTATGAAAGTAGTGGTTTTGATTTTATGCAATAGTGATAACCATAATACTTTGCAAGTAATTTGATAGAAATACTCAAATGACATGAGCAAGTGATGAACTTGCCTTTCTTGACTGCAAGATTATGCAGGCAAGGTCTTCGATACGTAGTAACTCCAAATTCTGAAATAACATCATCGTCCGGTAAGGACGATGTTTAAAAGATTGCCAAGGATGCAATAATGCATAAGTATGAGATGCAATCGCTCTAAGCGTGACCTAACCCCGATGATTTAGGATTAGTGAGTGGTAATAATTGATTCAGGGTGTGTTGCACTTTTAGAGTGATTCACAAACAAGGTTCTTATTCGGGTGTGATTACTTGGTATCATGAACAGGTAGATAATAAAGCACAGTAATCAATTGAGCACACAAAGAATGATAATTGGCATAATGTTAACATGTAAAGAACAGTTGTCAGTTTTAGTACTATATGGCATGGTTAATGATTAATTATCATATACTTCAAAAGAATAACTTTTGAAGAACATGTTATTTAATAAAGAGCAAGTATGGTAATTAAGTTGGGTTTCTATGGTTGACTATGATTTCATGTAGTTGCTGGGGTAAGCATTAGATGGATCACAACTTAGTTGGATTCATCAGCTATTAGGCTTGGATTGTTGATTTAAGCCTAAACATCTTAATTACCAATAGTTGCTCTCAAGGTGGTATACCTTGTTGGTGATAGCTAGGTAGGGTTTATAGGTTCTTATAAGCGGTGGTTGATGATGGTTCTTCTGTTTACTTCAAAAGAATAACTTTTGAAGAACATACTTCTTAAATAATAAGAAGTATATCAATTAGGATTGAGGTGGTCTAGGTTTTACTGTTGGTTCTATTAAGTAAGGAATAATTGGCTCCTAAAATAGGATGGTTGATTAGTATCCAACACTAGTAGGGTTTAGTGGAATATGGTTAGGTAATGCTCAGGGTTTTGACATAGTTGCTCCTGAGGTTCATCATATTGGTGTGATGCTAAGTAGGAATGAATAAGAATGATGGCTTTGGTAATAGGATCTAGGGTTTACACTTGGTTGGCCCTACTTGATTATTTAGGTCTGATGAAAATGAACACATGGGATACCCATATATTAGTGATAGGTCTTCTACATTTTATGTGACCAGGACAAGTATTCAGTTGCTAATCATGGCTCTATGATAATTGAGTAACATGATCTCATGTTCTATCCAAGGATTAGGTTAGAAACAAATTAAGGTTCAATTGGATTAGTGGAGCTAGGGTTCCTAATGAGTTAGGGTTTTAGATTACCACATGAAATGATGAGGTTATTACTTTATTTAAAATGGAACTAGGGTTTCCTAATTACTCTATAATTCTTGTATTAATAACTTCATTAATAAAGTTGAAGTTATTAATAACTTTGGAATTAAAATAATATTGGATTTGTCCTTGGTATTATTTTTAAAGAATTAATAATTGAAGTAATTATTAATTAGGATTTAAATCCTCCTATTAAGGATTTAACAAATTATAAGCAAAGGAAAAGTAGTTTTATTATTTTCCTGATTTGCTTATTGGTTTTTATTAATTTTAGAAGTTTTTGTTAATTCTTGAATTTTAATTAAATTTGGAATTAAAATTAAAGGTTTAAATAACAAGTGTTAAATAATTAATTTTTTTATTGAAAATAAAAATTTCCTTTTATATTTTTATTGGATAGATTTTTCTTTTCTAAGAATTTTGACATCTTATTTGTATTTTTCCGAGTTAATATGAATTTTATATAATTTCTCAAAGTTGCAGTAGTAATTGAATTGAAATAAAATGAAAAGGAAATACTAAACACACCCGACTAGTGTTACCCGGGGACACAGACAGGTGGGGTCGTGTCCATTTCATCTGCCACGCAGGATTTGACCGAGTCAAAATCACTGGCGTGGAGATGGACACGGTGGCCGGCGGGCAGACGGGTTTGGCGCCGGCGATTCGGCGCTCCCGCGCCCGAGCTGAGGTGCGGGTGGAGTACGCCGCGCTCTGGCCGAGCATTTGGGTGGCGGCGCCTCCTCCCATTGGTCACCGGAATAGCTCCGGCGAGCACATACCGCGGCGGCGGATGCAGCTAAATGGCGCGGCGAAGCTACGGCGGCTAAGCAAGCAAGGCGAGCAGGCCATGCGGCAGAGAATCTCACCGCGGTTATGACGCGCGTGTCGGCGAGGCCGGAGGTGGCCGGACGGCGACGTAATGGTCACGGTGGCCGGACCATCTGCGAGCCAAGGCGAGCTCGAATCGGATGATTCCGCGCGTGGCGGCTCGATTCCTCCTACAGGGATAGCAAGTCGAGGATGGCGATTCCTATGGTGGTCCTAACGAGGCTTGGGAAGGTCCCTACCGGCGGCGATGGCCGGTGCCCTGTCGGCTAGGTTTTCGGCAAGAGGGGAAATTGAGCAGAGGAGAGGGAAAATCGGGAACTAGGGTTCATCTCGGGCCTTTATACGGCGCCAGGGCGCGCCTCGTCACGGAGTCGGTCGCGGAGAAGGCGCCAGCACGAAGAGGAAGACGATCACGGCGTCGTCGTGGCCTCCAGCACGATGGAGAGGATGAGGACGACCCTCTCCCGATGATATTTTACGAAGGGGTACGGTGGGGTTTGTTGGGCTGGCTTGTGGGCTGCAGTTTGGGCCGATGTCTGGGCTGCGGTGGCCCGTCAGGTAAGTCTAGGTAGTTTTTTCTTCTCCCTTTTCTTTTTCTGTTTTTATTTTCTGTTTTTTTAATTTCTATTTTGAATTCAGATTTGAATTCAATTTCTCTATCTTGCAGGTATTGCAAATTTAATACCTACAAGGATTAGTCCGAGTACTAAAAATTCTTGAGTGGTGTAGCTGCAATTTTAATATGATACTAAAACATTTGTTTATTAATTAGTATTGGTATTTGGTTTAAATTTCCATATGGACATGAATTTGAATAATAACTTTGAAAATATTCAAATTGTTTCCTAAATGATATTTTAATGTCACCTTGAAATACTTAGAGTTAATAATACTCTTATCATGGTTTAGTTTTAATATATGGAAATAAGGGGTTGATAGCCACCCATATAGTTTCATTTATAAGATTTAGCACTAGGTTCATCTTAGGTTCCATAGTTAAGCATAGGATTTATTTAGAGTGCACTTATAGGGTTATATTGCTATTTATCTAATGATACATGGATGGGAACTTAATTGTGGCTTAGGTTTTAGTTGTGATCACCCAAGTGATGCACAAACTAATATTGGAGTATAGGTTAGGTTTTACTTGGAATCATCAAATAATTCACAAGTTAGTTTGAGACATGGAAATAAGTTCTATATGAGGTTTAACACCACATTACAATGGCTAGGTTGGCTCTTCCTCACCACTCATATGATAGTTCAATCCAAGATTATTTGGATTGATATAGGGGTTGAACTATACAAGAGTTGTTTCTATTCATTGGTTTCTCTAATTAACATATGGAAGCTGGTTTCTCAACATATAAAGTATAAAGTTTAACTCTAAAGTTTTCTTATGTTTCTTAAGTGAAGAATAAGTGGTATGTAAATGTAGTAGGATTCTACTTATGAACCCCAAGTGGTTCACAAGTTAAGGTTGGGATATAAGCTTAGGGTTTCTTACTAGTTATCTCCCTATGATTTCATGTGGTGAAAGATATCTACTTATCTATTTAAGATTTAACTTATCCTCACATATCTCAAGAGCATGATCATGGATTAAGCATGATCAACTTGTTCTTAATAACTCTACCTCAAATTCTTAGGGTTCATGATCATTACACAATTTATAATGATCAAGGTTGGACTTCCTAAGGTATCTCTCCTTAAATGGGTTTCTCACACCCGAGATCAAGTGTTGTCTTGATCAATTAAATATATACTTTCTTTTATAGTTTCTTGAATGGGCATGGTTATGGTTGTCTCAATTATCTTGAGTATAACACCATAGGTTGAGCTTTGTCATTTAAGAATGGTTATTCTAGGGTTTATGGTGTACTCCTAATATCTCCTTAGGTATCTATGCTAAGGTTTCATTTGTCTAGCTTAATTGGGTTAGTCTCTTCCTCACCTTATCAATTCAGGGGTATGATAACATTCCATGGGATATTAGGTTATCCTACCACTCCAAGGGGAAATGGTTTTCAACCTAATACTTTAATTTCAAAGGTTGTCCTTTATTCATTAATAGGTAAAGCTAGAATTGATATGAATGGTCTCTCTCAATTGGGAATGTCTTGAATAATATTCCAAGGTTGTGTTCTTAAGATGAGGTTTGAATACTTGGATATATATCCAAGGTTTAGCTTAAGGTTGGTTATTACCTCTCTAACAATCATTATAGAACTCTCACCTCTCTAGGTTTGGTGTATAATAATATAGATTAGATGAAGATATATATTTTGAAAGTTGATCTCCTTGTCTTGTTTCTAAGATTAAGGTAGAATGAATACCATGAGGTTCATGGTAAGATCAAGGTTTAGTTTTGTACATGGAGAAGATAAGTGACGGATAGTTTCTCCATTTATATTTACTTGATTTCAAAATAGATTGATGTTCTTAGGTTATGGCAAGGACTTCAATGTTATGATCTTTAATAAGATCCAGTAATTGTTCCTTGATTCATATGTTCTTGTGTTGGTTTTAATTCCATTTGATCTAACCCATTAGATCAAATCATCTCTACCCAAAACAAGGTTTTAGCAAAGTCACATTGAGGTTTATAGCGCTTGACTTGATGAGCTACTTCAATTCCACCAAGGTCAAGTGAAACTTCGACTATCGTGATCTGTTTTACTTTAAAGCGCGAAAATTCCCCGCATTTTCTATGCATGAATGCAATGCACACATCTGATTCCTCTATTTTTGTAACCCCATTACCTGGGATATTACAGTCTCTACCCCTTAAACTAAACTTCGTCCTCGAAGTTTGATCTCTCTCACGTTTCGGAGTGTGGATCCGACTTGTGCAGACTAAATCTTTTCTCGACTCCATGGTGATCTTACTGGATATAATTAAATACATCCCTTGTCCAGATTCTTCCTGGAATCCATTAGTGTTTGACATCAAACAACTATTACTTCCTTTACTTCCATGATTTCCTCCAATATTATCAGCTTGTTTCCCTTCTCATTGAATATTCAATGATTGGAACTTCTTCTTGTCCTGACAGTCTTAATTGAGGACTAATTGGATAACAATCTCCTATTTGATAAAATAGGTCTTTGTTTTCCCTTACTACCAAAATTGCAGTAATGGTGCTTGGTAAGGCACTTACCATGGAAATGGTTGTGATGGTTTATTTTTCCTAAGAGTGGATTAGACTCATTTAGTCCATCCAATCATGGTTTATAGTTGATACCTATAACTATTTTTGGTTTATTTAGGTTCCATGAAAGGAATCTTTTAAATAGACTTTAGTTTTGGTATGATCAATCTACTTTGGTCTGTGGGTCTTCTTGAGCTTTATTTGGTCTCCTACAATCCTTCATCCTACTTCCTTAGCCTTAATTTACTTGGGCTATCATACTTCTGAGTAGATATTACTCACTTTCTCAAGTTACAATCCACTTCTTACTTTCTCGAAGTACAAACCTCGGCTTCTGGTCTGACTTCCTTCTGAAAGTGTTGTTCATAAATCTTATAATAATAAGATCGAACTTCGTCTCAATTCAGGCCTTCTTCTTCTATTTTGCTCAAAGTATTGAGTTTTTATACATCCAACTCAATCTTTACTCTACCCCTTAGAGTTTTCTTAGGGTCTTCAACTCCTTTTCTTCCAACTATTGGATTTATGGTTGGAATATTGTTCTATGTCTAGCTTATGGTTTGTATTTCTTCTTAGGTCTTGTGAATAATGTTTGTGGTGTATCCACTCAATTGTGGATAACCAATGTGAATCCTTCGATGAAATGATTATAGGTCACTGTTATTTAGTTAACAAAATTTTATTTGTTCACAACTTCTTGTTACAAATAATTAAATCATGGACTATTTGTAATACCAAATGATACCAGCTGTGGTTATCATACCAACTGTGGCTATTTGATATCTAAAAATGAATTCTATTATAGGTTCTGATCAACTGAACGAGATATCTTCTGCTTTATCTCGCAGTATTGATCCTATATCAATTGTGGTTTTCCGATCTCAACTATGGTCTTCTTATATCTGCTATGGTTTCATAGGTCATCTTCCTTTCTTCAGGGTTTATTGTTGCTACAAAACCACTAGCTGACACTATGATTGTTGTATTCTTGGTGACTTCCCATGCATTCCCTCTACTATGTGGACTATGGATCTGCTTGAGCTTCACCATAATCATCATATTCTCACCTTCATGCTTCTCATGTACTAAAGTACTCCTCTGTTTAGGTAAAGCATGAATGTTGATTGGTACTTCCTCCAGAGTAGTGTGGTTGCTTCCCACAACTTTGTTTCCTTTATCTGATGAGCCTTCATCTAGTCTTCAAAATATACAGAATTCGTCACTTCCTCACACGAATACCATTACCCTCTAGATCTATAGCATTAAGTAAGAACTTGATATAGCAACATGCATTTGCATACCAAAGTCAAACTTCATGTATGGATCTAGTCAAACAAGGAAAATCCAATAAAATCCAAGAAGATTCAGCTTTGTGTTTATAATACACACCATCATAAGCCTGAATATAATAGTTGAGTAAAACATCTCTAAACATCAGGCTGCGATGTGTAGTATATAACACCACATAATATAGGTTTATATCGTGATACTTAGCACGAATATAGGGAATTCTACCATTTGTCTCAACCTTTACCTTAATTGCACATTTGCAATGAGATAAACTTGAAACAAAGTGGTCTAGGATAATTAAGGTTAACCTAATTTTCTTTGGAAGTACTACTTAACTTAGTATTATACCATATATAAGTGCTATTGAGGACTATTTTGTATGATACCTCTAGTTCTAATATGGTTACTCTGAATACATATTTATTAGGATATAGTTCCTATACTTCTAAGTGTTTCTACCATAAGCATATGGTCATGATGTGCTTGGCACACTTCCCATATTTTTGGAACACAATTCTTGCACTATTGTTTTGCACCTGGCTTCTTATTGTTCTCCTCTTAATTAATTATGAGGTTCTAGTCCATCACACAATGATTCTCAGGTGAATCATATATGATTACTATCACTACTCTGTAAGTAGACATGTTTTATTTCTATCTCTCTTACTTACCTCCCATGATTGACTCATCATGGTCTATACTACCTCATATGACTCATAGTTATCACTTACTATCAATTGTTTCACATGTCTAAATAATTTTACGTACTCATTACTTATCTTGGTCTACATCTTCTATTAGGATATCTTAATTATCTTCATCACTTGATATTACTTCTAGTACAGGTCTGAGTAATTCTTATTTAACTATAACATGTGTTGGTACACATCTTCCAATAGGATATCTTCCTTATGGTTGTATCCTTTCTTTGGACTACCATGTATTGTATACCAATTGTGATCTACTCATCTATTGTTTTAAGGACTTCATGGTGTGCTACATATTTGGGATTAGCTAACTAACTTTGGAAGGATATGTAAGAAATGTTGACTCAAGTGTGTCAGGATTATTCTCAAGTGAATATCCATCTTAAGTCATAAGAATATTTGGTTTAACTAAGAAAACTTCCTATAGACGCTACCAATCCTATAGGTCTCCTTTAAAGGGTTTTAATCCTAGGTCAAAGCATTTGCTCTGATACCAACTGTGGTGACCCGGCATACCACTGCATGGTGTAGTATGCAAGTCTGATATAACACCAATGAAACACAGTTCCACTAGTATTATATCGCTCAGAGTGG
This sequence comes from Lolium rigidum, assembly GCF_022539505.1. NCBI lineage: Eukaryota > Viridiplantae > Streptophyta > Magnoliopsida > Poales > Poaceae > Lolium > Lolium rigidum. Next base: position 157,084,133 of record NC_061512.1, read on the forward strand.
TACAACAGAAACATATGCGGGTCCAAGGCATGTCTATAGAATTACAACATTGACTCTGTTACATAAGATCATCACAGCCTCCTACTTTACAATGAGGTAAAACTGCAAATAAACTCCAGGAGAACGACTCGTGGTCTAATCCTAACACGAACTCTACTTGTAGAGTATTTAACTAGCTACGAGAGGCTATGAATAGATTCTAGCTAAATAGGAGCTAAGTTTAGGAAGCTAGTTCCTTTCTATTGCTAATCTAGGTTTCTCCTTGTTGGATGTGGTATCTCGACTCTTCCGACAGTGGTCCTCGTCTCATGAAGTAGTTGTTGACTCCTCGGCCTTCGAGTTGCACTGTAGGTCCTCCTTCGATGCCTCCATATCTAAGCAGGGGATTTAAGAGTGGGATGAGTACGAGCGTACTCAACAAGTTCATTATAGGAAAGAGGTGTTTAATGCACTAGCTACGGCATTAGACCAGAAAGTCTAATACCAATGCAGGTTTTCATAATCATTTCTTCAAGAGGTTTCTTTTAATCAGAAGAACTATGTCCGTCAGCCTTCACCGGTTTACTAGAACTTCATGGAGCTCCTTTCCGGCCGCGTTCGCAGTTCCATATCCCGGAACGAGGAGTGACAGGTCACGGTTCTTTACACTCTGCAGAGGTGTGTTGCTTTACCCATAAGAGATCTTAACCTTGGTGCCAACCGGGAATGACCCGTCCACACTTCCTATGGTGTGAGGCCCGGTATAAGGTCTAGCCAATCATGTTCCTCCGCTACCTCGAACACCCACCCTTTGTTGCATGCGCCGACCCTGGGTCCACGTCGGTCCCATTATTCCCGTAATTTCAGGGTGGACCCCGACCACGACAACAAGGTCTGGGCTCTTACCATACACTCCTACGCCGGTGGCCGCAACCCATCATAGACCGCATTACCGTGGGGAATTAGAATGGGATCCCCACCCTCCGGTTGTTCCGCAAGACACAATCGCTACGGCAAGCAATGCTTTACCGTGGGGAATTAGAATGGGATCCCCACCCTCCGGTTGTTCCGCCGGACACAACCGCTACGGTAAGCGCATCCGTTGATGAACGAGAGGTGGAAACACTTTTGACTACTCCGTCCCACTCCGGATCTTATGGTTAACACGGGTATTACGGCACAAGAATCATCTGGCGACATTTGTTGTTTAATCCTAGATGGATATAAACCCGTGCAATGGAACCTCCACCATATCAACACAATCCATGGTTCCATTGCCCACCACATAGTCATATTCATAGTTATGAAAGTAGTGGTTTTGATTTTATGCAATAGTGATAACCATAATACTTTGCAAGTAATTTGATAGAAATACTCAAATGACATGAGCAAGTGATGAACTTGCCTTTCTTGACTGCAAGATTATGCAGTCAAGGTCTTCGATACGTAGTAACTCCAAATTCTGAAATAACATCATCGTCCGTAAGGACGATGTTTAAAAGATTGCCAAGGATGCAATAATGCATAAGTATGAGATGCAATCGCTCTAAGCGTGACCTAACCCCGATGATTTAGGATTAGTGAGTGGTAATAATTGATTCGGGGTGTGTTGCACTTTTAGAGTGATTCACAAACAAGGTTCTTATTCAGGTGTGATTACTTGGTATCATGAACAGGTAGATAATAAAGCACGAGTAATCAATTGAGCACACAAAGAATGATAATTGGCATAATGTTAACATGTAAAGAACAGGTTGTCAGTTTTAGTACTATATGGCATGGTTAATGATTAATTATCATATACTTCAAAAGAATAACTTTTGAAGAACATGTTATTTAATAAAGAGCAAGTATGGTAATTAAGTTGGGTTTCTATGGTTGACTATGATTTCATGTAGTTGCTGGGGTAAGCATTAGATGGATCACAACTTAGTTGGATTCATCAGCTATTAGGCTTGGATTGTTGATTTAAGCCTAAACATCTTAATTACCAATAGTTGCTCTCAAGGTGGTATACCTTGTTGGTGATAGCTAGGTAGGGTTTATAGGTTCTTATAAGCAGGGTTGATGATGGTTCTCTGTTTACTTCAAAAGAATAACTTTTGAAGAACATACTTCTTAAATAATAAGAAGTATATCAATTAGGATTGAGGTGGTCTAGGTTTTACTGTTGGTTCTATTAAGTAAGGAATAATTGGCTCCTAAAATAGGATGGTTGATTAGTATCCAACACTAGTAGGGTTTAGTGGAATATGGTTAGGTAATGCTCAGGTTTTGACATAGTTGCTCCTGAGGTTCATCACATTGGTGTGATGCTAAGTAGGAATGAATAAGAATGATGGCTTTGGTAATAGGATCTAGGGTTTACACTTGGTTGGCCCTACTTGATTATTTAGGTCTGATGAAAATGAACACATGGGATACCCATATATTAGTGATAGGTCTTCTACATTTTATGTGACCAGGACAAGTATTCAGTTGCTAATCATGGCTCTATGATAATTGAGTAACATGATCTCATGTTCTATCCAAGGATTAGGTTAGAAACAAATTAAGGTTCAATTGGATTAGTGGAGCTAGGGTTCCTAATGAGTTAGGGTTTTAGATTACCACATGAAATGATGAGGTTATTACTTTATTTAAAATGGAACTAGGGTTTCCTAATTACTCTATAATTCTTGTATTAATAACTTCATTAATAAAGTTGAAGTTATTAATAACTTTGGAATTAAAATAATATTGGATTTGTCCTTGGTATTATTTTTAAAGAATTAATAATTGAAGTAATTATTAATTAGGATTTAAATCCTCCTATTAAGGATTTAACAAATTATAAGCAAAGGAAAAGTAGTTTTATTATTTTCCTGATTTGCTTATTGGTTTTTATTAATTTTAGAAGTTTTTGTTAATTCTTGAATTTTAATTAAATTTGGAATTAAAATTAAAGGTTTAAATAACAAGTGTTAAATAATTAATTTTTTTATTGAAAATAAAAATTTCCTTTTATATTTTTATTGGATAGATTTTTCTTTTCTAAGAATTTTGACATCTTATTTGTATTTTTCCGAGTTAATATGAATTTTATATAATTTCTCAAAGTTGCAGTAGTAATTGAATTGAAATAAAATGAAAAGGAAATACTAAACACACCCAGCTAGTGTTACCCAGGGACACAGACAGGTGGGGTCGTGTCCATCTCATCTGCCACGCAGGATTTGACCGAGTCAAAATCACTGGCGTGGAGATGGACACGGTGGCCGGCGGGCAGACGGGTTTGGCGCCGGCGATTCGGCGCTCCCGCGCCCGAGCTGAGGTGCGGGTGGAGTACGCCGCGCTCTGCTGAGCATTTGGGTGGCGGCGCCTCCTCCCATTGGTCACCGGAATAGCTCCGGCGAGCACATACCGCGGCGGCGGATGCAGCTAAATGGCGCGGCGAAGCTACGGCGGCTAAGCAAGCAAGGCGAGCAGGCCATGCGGCAGAGAATCTCACCGCGGTTATGACGCGCGTGTCGGCGAGGCCGGAGGTGGCCGGACGGCGACGTAATGGTCACGGTGGCCGGACCATCCGCGAGCCAAGGCGAGCTCGAATCGGATGATTCCGCGCGTGGCGGCTCGATTCCTCCTACAGGGATAGCAAGTCGAGGATGGCGATTCCTATGGTGGTCCTAACGAGGCTTGGGAAGGTCCCTACCGGCGGCGATGGCCGGTGCCCCGTCGGCTAGGTTTTCGGCAAGAGGGGAAATTGAGCGAGAGGAGAGGGAAAATCGGGAACTAGGGTTCATCTCGGGCCTTTATACGGCGCCGTGGCGCGCCTCGTCACGGAGTCGGTCGCGGAGAAGGCGCCCAGCACGAAGAGGAAGACGATCACGGCGTCGTCGTGGCCTCCAGCACGATGGAGAGGATGAGGACGACCCTCTCCCGATGATATTTTACGAAGGGGTACGGTGGGGTTTGTTGGGCTGGCTTGTGGGCTGCAGTTTGGGCCAGTGCTGGGCTGCGGTGGCCCGTCAGGTAAGTCTAGGTAGTTTTTTCTTCTCCCTTTTCTTTTTCTGTTTTTATTTTCTGTTTTTTTAATTTCTATTTTGAATTCAGATTTGAATTCAATTTCTCTATCTTGCAGGTATTGCAAATTTAATACCTACAAGGATTAGTCCAGAGTACTAAAAATTCTTGAGTGGTGTAGCTGCAATTTTAATATGATACTAAAACATTTGTTTATTAATTAGTATTGGTATTTGGTTTAAATTTCCATATGGACATGAATTTGAATAATAACTTTGAAAATATTCAAATTGTTTCCTAAATGATATTTTAATGTCACCTTGAAATACTTAGAGTTAATAATACTCTTATCATGGTTTAGTTTTAATATATGGAAATAAGGGGTTGATAGCCACCCATATAGTTTCATTTATAAGATTTAGCACTAGGTTCATCTTAGGTTCCATAGTTAAGCATAGGATTTATTTAGAGTGCACTTATAGGGTTATATTGCTATTTATCTAATGATACATGGATGGGAACTTAATTGTGGCTTAGGTTTTAGTTGTGATCACCCAAGTGATGCACAAACTAATATTGGAGTATAGGTTAGGTTTTACTTGGAATCATCAAATAATTCACAAGTTAGTTTGAGACATGGAAATAAGTTCTATATGAGGTTTAACACCACATTACAATGGCTAGGTTGGCTCTTCCTCACCACTCATATGATAGTTCAATCCAAGATTATTTGGATTGATATAGGGGTTGAACTATACAAGAGTTGTTTCTATTCATTGGTTTCTCTAATTAACATATGGAAGTCTGGTTTCTCAACATATAAAGTATAAAGTTTAACTCTAAAGTTTTCTTATGTTTCTTAAGTGAAGAATAAGTGGTATGTAAATGTAGTAGGATTCTACTTATGAACCCCAAGTGGTTCACAAGTTAAGGTTGGGATATAAGCTTAGGGTTTCTTACTAGTTATCTCCCTATGATTTCATGTGGTGAAAGATATCTACTTATCTATTTAAGATTTAACTTATCCTCACATATCTCAAGAGCATGATCATGGATTAAGCATGATCAACTTGTTCTTAATAACTCTACCTCAAATTCTTAGGGTTCATGATCATTACACAATTTATAATGATCAAGGTTGGACTTCCTAAGGTATCTCTCCTTAAATGGGTTTCTCACACCCGAGATCAAGTGTTGTCTTGATCAATTAAATATATACTTTCTTTTATAGTTTCTTGAATGGGCATGGTTATGGTTGTCTCAATTATCTTGAGTATAACACCATAGGTTGAGCTTTGTCATTTAAGAATGGTTATTCTAGGGTTTATGGTGTACTCCTAATATCTCCTTAGGTATCTATGCTAAGGTTTCATTTGTCTAGCTTAATTGGGTTAGTCTCTTCCTCACCTTATCAATTCAGGGGTATGATAACATTCCATGGGATATTAGGTTATCCTACCACTCCAAGGGGAAATGGTTTTCAACCTAATACTTTAATTTCAAAGGTTGTCCTTTATTCATTAATAGGTAAAGCTAGAATTGATATGAATGGTCTCTCTCAATTGGGAATGTCTTGAATAATATTCCAAGGTTGTGTTCTTAAGATGAGGTTTGAATACTTGGATATATATCCAAGGTTTAGCTTAAGGTTGGTTATTACCTCTCTAACAATCATTATAGAACTCTCACCTCTCTAGGTTTGGTGTATAATAATATAGATTAGATGAAGATATATATTTTGAAAGTTGATCTCCTTGTCTTGTTTCTAAGATTAAGGTAGAATGAATACCATGAGGTTCATGGTAAGATCAAGGTTTAGTTTTGTACATGGAGAAGATAAGTGACGGATAGTTTCTCCATTTATATTTACTTGATTTCAAAATAGATTGATGTTCTTAGGTTATGGCAAGGACTTCAATGTTATGATCTTTAATAAGATCCAGTAATTGTTCCTTGATTCATATGTTCTTGTGTTGGTTTTAATTCCATTTGATCTAACCCATTAGATCAAATCATCTCTACCCAAAACAAGGTTTTAGCAAAGTCACATTGAGGTTTATAGCGCTTGACTTGATGAGCTACTTCAATTCCACCAAGGTCAAGTGAAACTTCGATTCATCGTGATCTGTTTTACTTTAAAGCGCGAAAATTCCCCAGATTTTCTATGCATGAATGCAATGCACACATCTGATTCCTCTATTTTTGTAACCCCATTACCTGGGATATTACATCGGAATCCCAGCAGCACGACGGCGTGGTGGCGGTGGTGGTGGAGAACTCCGGCAGGGCTTCGCCTATGCGCTGCGGGAGTTGTATGTGGAGGAGGGGAGGCTAGGGTTTGAGGAGAGGGGGCTATGGGCGCCGGCCTCAAGGGGGCAGGGGTGGTGCGGCCAAGCCATGAGCAGCCCCCTCCCTCTCCTCCTCATTATATAGGTGGAACCCCAAGGGTTTGCCCAAAGTCTTCGAATAAGACCCCAACAAAAAAACTGCCTTATGGACGAAACCTAGAGGGACAGGGACTCTCCCCTTTCCCCCTTTTCTTGGCCGTCCAAGGAGGTGGAGTCCACCATGGACTCCATCCTCCCACTTGGTTGGCTGGTTAGGGTTTGTGGAGTCCCTCCGGGACTCCTCCTTCCATAGTGATTTATTCCGGATAATTCTAGAAACCACCTTCCATAAATTCACCGGATCATTTCCAAACTTGGAAAGTGACTTCCTATATATGAATCTTATTCTCCGGACCATTCCGGAACTCCTCGTGATATCCTGGATCCCATCCGAGACTCCGAACAAAACTTCGAACTCCATTCCATATTCCATATCTACTTAAACGACATCAAACCTTAAGTGTGTCACCCTACGGTTCGCGAACTATGTAGACATGGTTGAGACTTCTCTCCGACCAATAACCAATAGCGGGATCCGGAGATCCATAATGGCTCCCACATATTCAACGATGACTTTAGTGATCGATCGAACCATTTACATACGATACCGATTCCCTTTGTCACGCGATATTTTACTTGTCCGAGGTTTGATCATCGGTATCTCTATACCTCGTTCAACTTCGTCTCATGACAAGTACTCTTTACTCGTACCGTGGTATGTGGTCTCTTATGAACCATTCATATGCTTGCAAGCTATTAGACGACATTCCACCGAGAGGGCCCAGAGTATATCTATCCGTCATCGGGATGGACAAATCCCATCGTTGATCCATATGCCTCAACTCATACTTTCCGGATACTTAATCCCACCTTTATAACCACCCATTTACGCGAGTGGCGTTTGATGTAATCAAAGTACCTTTCCAAGTATAAGTGATTTACATGATCTCATGGTCATAAGGACTAGGTAACTATGCATCGAAAGCTTATAGCAAATAACTTAATGACGTGATCTTATGCTACGCTTAATTGGGTGTGTCCATTACATCATTCATATAATGACATAATCTTGTTATTAATAACATCCAATGTTCATGATCACGAAACCATGATCATCTATTAATCAACAAGCTAGTTATACAAGAGGCTTACTAGGGACTCTTTGTTGTTCACATAAGACACAAGTATCAATGTTTCGGTTAATACAATTATAGCATGGTATGTAAACATTATCATAAACACAAAGATATATTATAATAACCATTTTATTATTGCCTCTTGGGCATATCTCCAACACCGGCGGCTTTCACTATGAGCGGGGCAATCGATTGTTTACTTTGTTCCCCGAGCTGGGCAACTCGTTTCCGCTTTTTTTACTTGCTAATTCTTTCTCGGCCTCCTCCAAGGCTTTCTTCTCCGCCAGCTCTTTCTTCTCCTTCAACATGAGTGTCTGCCTACGAAGTTCACGTGCATAGTCGTCAGGCAGATTCTTCGCGGCTTGGGACGGTGTGCTCAAAAATGACTTAGCCCACTTCTTTTGCTCATCGTAAAATTCCGGCTTGGGCTCGGGCTCTCTTTTCTTCTTGCAGTCCGCCTTCCATTTCTCATAATCAGCAGTCGCGGCCGCGTCGACTTCCTCGGCACTACGTTCCCAAGGCCTTCTGGGGAGAGGCTTCAGTGATGGCTCCGGTACCTTTGTGGTCTTAGGTACATAAGGGTCCGGGTTAATAGTCCAGCTGCTTCTGCTTCTTCGCCGGAGGTGGATTGGGGGGCGGCGTCTGCTTACCCGCCCGAGGCTGACTGGGGGGCGGCGTCTGCTTACCCGCCCGAGGCAGACTGGGGGGCGGCGGCTGCTTACCCGCCGGAGGTGAAGGAAGTATAGGTGAAGCACCACCACCACCACCGCCGCCGCCACCGCCACCACCACCGTAGGGGGGTGGACTTGTTGGCCTTGGCGCCTCGCCTGGAAACTTGATAAACTTCTTTTGCCATAGAATGAACTGGCGCTTGACATCTCCAAGTCTTCTCGCCCCTTCAGGTGTAGCAATGTCAATCTCCGGGTCCTCAAATCCTCGGGACTATGTCCTCCACCGTGACACGAGCATAGCCATCTTGAATGGGGTTGTTGTGGTGGAGTGCTCCGGGTTCACATGGTAAAGCATCGCGGATGGCTACCTTCGTGGACATGTTCCCAATTGGATAATGCAGATGACATTCTTTCATCTCCTTTACATCGTCCACGGGGTAGCGAGGAGGCTCCGGTGCAGTAATATCGATCGCCGGTGCATTAGCGGTAGGCCGACGGGGCCTCCGTGGAAGCCACGCTGCTTCTCCGCTGCTGGCTTCCGAGATCCGCTGGATGATCTTCATGCGTCCCAGCTGCCGATCTTTCTTCTACTAGTATATTCACGGTTTTCTTCATCTCATCGAATTCCGATGCCAACCGCGCCACAATATCTGCATCCCGATCGATCTTTCTCTTACGGCTTCTGTAACCGTACGGGTCATCGTTCTGGGAGAACCCTATTTTCCACGGAATGTTCCCCATGCCTCGTACACGTCCTCCGTGTTCAGGATTGCCGAGGGCTTTTGTCAGCGCGTCGTTCTCTCTGTTGAACTTGATCTTCCCCTCTTGAGCATCCCTCATTGCGTCAATAAGGGCTTGGGTGGGTTTAAACGTTTTGTTCCGGTGAACACACTCCCATGTCTCCGGGTGTAGCGTTCCCCCATGCCCGTACCACCAACTTTTGGCCCTTGGGTCTCATCCCTCCGTACCTGGACGGATTCCTCGCGCCCTCAGCTCGTTCTCCATCTTCTCCCACCTAGGCTCCCAAAGGCGATACCCTCCTGGCCCCATAATATGATTGTACTCCTTCTTAGCCGCATTTTCCTTATTTTTTTCGATATTTCAATGAACTGCTCCGATTTCTTTTGCTTCACAAATTCTGGCCAATCATGTTTCAGTTTCTCATATTGTCCTTTGAAATCCGGAGTCTTGTTCTTGCTGACATAGTCACGGGCTAGATTTTGCTTGAATTTCCGGAATGCGTCAGCCATCTTATGAAGAGCGAACTGTTTGACTAGCCTCCTCCTCTCCTTGTTTTCCTCAATCTTGTTACCCTCATCGAATTTGTTGTATTCCGGAGGTAGAACGAAATGATCCATAAGCTTTTTCAAGCAATCTTCTTTTGTTCTCTTCTCGACAAAAGTGAAACCAAGACGTGCCTTCTTTGGCTCATTCCACTCCTGCACGGTGATCGAGACGTTGTCTCTAACAACGGCTCCGCATTGGTTGATAAACTTGGTGGCGTTCTTGTGGGGCTCCAGCGGCTTGCCGGTTGCACTGACAACCTCGATGGTATATGTTTCTCCTTGTTTCAGCGTCTTGGTCGCCACGCTTTGACGATGTACTCGATTGTTTCGACGATCCGGCCGAGGGCTAAAATAAGAAAGAGAGTCGCGCGCGTTAGTACACACATATTTATTCAAATCAGTAAGTTTGTATCACCAGAGGCTCAATGTATATATATACCTCGGCGCCGGAGGTGGTTGCTACTTCCAATTGAAGATCGTCGTTTATCGACGTTTCTTCGTCATCATCTTGCTGACGGCCTTCATCTTGACCGTCAAGGTTCAGATAAGAAGAGATATCATCTTCTTCTTGTTCGGTCGGCACAAATAGAATATCGCCGTTTATGATGCTCATTATATGTTCTTCAGCGTCCGGATCACAGTTGGCCATAATCGGGTCAGCTCTATCGTCCGCCATATGTCAGTCCTGAAAACATGTAGTAAAAACAAATTAATTAAGTGAAGAAGGGGGGCGGTGGCGGTGGCGAAAGGGGGGCGGCGGTGGCGGTGGCGCCGCCCCCTTGCCGCCCCCTCCGTATACGCGCGGGGTCGGTGTGTTTCTGTCTCTCCTCTCTCGCCTAAAAAACAAAAAAAAAAACCGCGCGTATACGGAGGGGGCGGCGAGGGGGGGGCGGCGCACCTCGCCGCCCCCTCCGTATACGCGCGGGGTTTGTGTTCTCCGATTTGTGTTAAGTTAAAACAAAAAAAAACTTTAAGTTACAAATTTTAAGTTACAAATTTTAGTTATATATACAAGTCACACAAGAAATGTCGATTTTTTTATCTTTTTCATACAAGTCACGTCACAAGAAATGTCGGTTCTTCACAAGACTTGATGTGCGCATGTGACGTGGCGCGTGCGCGGGTAGGTGTTCTTCTTCTTCTCCGTTTTCATTAAAATTTTATTATAAGTTATAATTGTAGTTTAACTTATATTTTAGTTTAAGTTTTAATTTAGTTCAAATTAAAAAACAAAAAAAAATGGTCGAGCCGGCCGCCGGCGCCCTCTCTCTCCTCTCTGTTTTCGCTCCCTCCTTTCTCTCTTTCTCTCTGGCGCGCGGCGCGCGGCGACGGCGGCGAGAGCGGCATCGGGAGGGCGGCGGCGAGAGGACGGCGCGCGCGCGGCACGGACGAGACGACGGACGCGCGCGGCATGGCGAGACGATGGGAGGGTGGCACGGCGAGGCCTCGCGGGACGGCGCGGCAGATCGAGAGAGGAGGGGGCGTCGGGAGGGCGCGCGGCGGCGAGCACGTACGCGCGACGACGGAAGACGACGAGGGCGAGCGATGGCGGCGGCAACGGCGTGTCGCTGCGGGGCGGCGGCGCGTCGTCTCTGCGGGGCGGCGGCGAGTCTTCTCTGCGGGGCGGCGGCAACGAAGAAGAAGAAGAGAATGCGCGCGGCGGTTCCGCGCCGCGAGCTTTATAGGTGGCGACCTTTAGTCGCGGTTGGTGATACCAACCGCGACTAAAGGTATTTTCGCCCCATTCCAGCGGTTCCCGCGCGAAACACCCTTTAGTCGCGGTTGGCCAGGCCAACCGCGACTAAAGGTGTTTTTTTCAAAATTCTTGTAATTTCTGAATGTTAAAAATGCAATTAATATATCAAAAAAATTAGAAAAATAAAACTAATTCATTTCAAAATCTGAAAAATACAAATAATATATCAAAAAATTCAGAAAAATAAAACTAATTCATTTAAAAATCTTAAAAATACAAATAATATATCAAAAAATCAGAAAAATAAAACTAATTCAATTCAAAATTTTAAAAATACAAATAATATATCAAAAAATAAAGAAAAATAAAACTAATTCATTTAAAAATCTTAAAAATACAAATAATATATCAAAAAATTCAGAAAAATAAAACTAATTCATTTCAAAATCTGAAAAATACAAATAATATATCAATAAATTCAGAAAAATAAAACTAATTCATTTCAAAATCTTAAAAATACAAATAATATATCAATAAATTCAGAAAAATAAAACTAATTCATTTCAAAATCTTTCCGCCTCTGTCTTCCGAAGATGTCGTAGGGCGTGTGCACCGACGACATCTTCGAGAAGTTGCGCCACGGGAGATTTTCCAACCCTTTACCCAACACTGTTAGAGGAGATGAAGTCTTTCACGGGCTTGCGAGGAAAATTTTCCCGAGGAGCAACTTCCGAAGATGTCGTAGGGCGTGTGCACCGACGACATCTTCGAGAAGCTGCGCCACGGGAGATTTTCCAACCCTTTACTTCATCCATGGGGATGAAACTATCCCTACCTGCTAGGTTGGCTTGTTGGTCTGCTTGCCAAGGCGTATCGATGCTCCTTTTATAGGCACGGCGCCGCTTCGGCTTTGGCTTGTTCCTCCGACAGGGCGTCATGCGCTACATGCTTTATCTCATCGAGCAGTGCGTCCACCCACGCGTTCTTATCCTGCCGACGTGACTTTAGTCACGGTTGCACCCTCCAGCCGGGACTAAAGCTTACCCAAACATCCTTATCCCACCGTCAGTTTTCATAGATGACACAAAAACCACCTTTAGTCCCGGTTGCACCCACCAGCCGGGACTAAAAGCTTACCCAGACGTCCTTACCCCACCGACAGTTTTATTAGATGATACAAAACCACCTTTAGTCCCGGTTGCACCCACCAGCCGGGACTAAAGATTAGATGACCAGCTCTGGATTCCTCTTCTTCCCGCCATTTCTTCCCTGTCTTCCCGCCTCTTTCTTCCTTGCGTCAGCTGCAAAATCTTTGAACTCTCTGTCGATCTTTCTCCATTGTGTTCCATCTGCGGGGTGTCTCAACTCCCCGTCCGACTTACGGTCCTCTTTGTGCCATCGCAACAACTTGGCATGCTCTTTGTTCCCGAACGGACGTTTCAACCGTGGTATTATAGGAGCATACCACATCACCTTGGCGGGAACCCTCTTCCCGGGTGTCTCGCCCTCAACATCGTCACCAGGGTCATCGCCTCCGATCTTATAACGCAATGCGATGCATACCGGACATTCATTCAAATTCTCGTATTCACCGCGGTAGAGGATGCGATCGTTGATGCATGCATGTATCTTCGGAACCTCTAAACCTAGAGGGCAGACAACCTTCTTTGCTTCGTACGTACTGGCGGGCAACTCGTTATTCTTTGGAAACATATTCTTCAACATTTTCAGCAAGTTTTCAAATGCCGAGTCAGCTACACCTGCTTGTGCCTTCCATTTCAGCAAATCCAGTGTGCAGCCCAGCTTTTTCAGACCATTATCGCATCCGGGGTACAGCGACTTTTTGTGATCCTCTAACATGCGATCAAAATTCTCCCTCTCCTTTTCAGTTTCGCAGCGTCTCCGTGCATCAGCAATGGTCCGACCAAGATCATCAACGGGCTCATCACGTGCCTCTTCTTCACCTTCCCCTTCACCTTCCCCTTCACCTTCAAGCATCCTCCATGAAAGTATCACCGAAATGATCAAGATAGTTTTCATCGATGAAATCATCCCCTTCTTCATCTTCTTCCATTATAACCCCTCTTTCTCCATGCTTGGTCCAACAATTATAGCTTGGCATGAAACCGTGCCGAAGCAGTGCGAGTGAACTTCTCTTGAGGAAGAGTAACCCTTCGATTCTTACGAGTCAACACATGGACAGATAACAAAACCCTTCCGCTTGTTCGCATTAGCCACTACGAGGAAATCTTTCAAACCCGTAGTGAACTCGCCGGAGAGTCGGTTACCGTACATCCATTGCCGATTCATCCGCATTATTATAATATAAAATATATAATTAACCATCATGCATTTGTTAAACTAACTAGCTACAAACAATAGAAATTAAACAATGAACTACACACATGCATATTTTATCAATGACACATATGAAAGGTTCAAGTTGCTAACCGCGATCGAGGAGGAAAAAATAAATGAGGAAGCTCAAGTGTGGCTCCGACACTTCATATCATGTTTGTTTCATGCTCTTGGGGCATTTCATCAAACACTTTGTGTGCATAAGAGGAGCCAAAAGCAAACCTAACACCCCCTTGTGAAGTTTGTGAAGAGAAGTGGCACCAAATGGCTAAGTGCAGTGGGCTGAACGGTATATGTAGGGGTTGGGCTTTAGTCGCGGTTGGCCTGGCCAACCGCGACTAAAGGCCTTCGGGAACCTTTAGTCGCGGTTGGCCTGGCCAACCGCGACTAAAGCCCCTCACGTGCACCAGCTGGCCACCGAGCGCCCTGGGCCCAGGCCTTTGGTCGCGGTTCGCCTCCCGAACCGCGACTAAAGACTCCATTAGTCGCGGTTCCTATATTTTCGCGACTAATGGGGCTGGACGGAAGCCTCTTTTTCTACCAGTGTGACTAATGACACAATAGATTTGGTTCATACTGCATGCATGTGATTTGCTAACAGTACAAATTTCAACCTTTTCCTGATCCAAAAAATGGTCAACAATTGGATTTTTTTCGAAAAAGATGACAATTGGAACAAAAAGTTAATTACACGTGCCTAAAAGCACCACTTCAAGAGAAACAAAAACAGTATGTCGATTATTTTCGGGTTCAAATTTCACTTTTTAAAGAGTAAGAAATTGCAAGAGTTGTTATTTAGATATGCTGGTTCATACCACCCTTTTCCCCGCATGTCCGTTAATCATTCATTAAGTTATAAAATCATTTTTCCTTAAGCTGAAAGAACTTCGTGGAGTTTTGTTTCTACAGAGCGAAAAGAAAGGTCAAATTATGGGTCAAATCCTCACAATACTAAGAGCCTCATTTGCCTCTTATAAGAGAGCGAATGTCTAGATGTTAAATTCAATTTTTAGTAACGGCTCTAGGAGAGAGGCATTATGTGAAACCTGTCTAGGGTTTCTTCCCCTCTTCAGGGATGTTGCCAGTCTATTCCGTCTTTAGTGGCCTTAGGACCTTGGAGGTGTGGTGGACCATTGCTCTTCTCGGCTGGTGGTTTCCTGTTCTTTTTAGGTTGTTTTTAGTGTCTTCTTCGGAATGATGAGACGGTGGCTATATTCTGATGATAAGGTCCTCCCCGTCCTATCCTTACTCCAGTGGTGCGCCTAGTATCGGCGGAGGGCGCGTGGAGTTTTGTGTCCGGCGGATTTGTTGGGGTCTGATATGTCTTCGTGTTTGGTGTGGTTGCAAATTTGGCTCTTCCGATTTATGGTTCTCATCAGTGGTGATAGTGGCCGCTCTCTTGCGTTGGTCCTTTGGAACGATAGCACGATGACTTTCCGTTCGCCTAATACAACAAGCTCTATTTACAAGTTTTGCCTGGCTTCGGTGAAGGAGGGGCGAGAACGGGCGTGCGGCTTCGGCTCGCTTCAGTGCTCGTAGTCTTTGCTAGCCACTAGGTGGTCTAAAGACGTATTTGTAATTCTTATTATCTTTGGTGTTCTTATACCGTTGTTTGATGATAATTAATAGATCAAGGTCCGTTTCTCAAAAGAAAAAATCGAACTTTTGGTACTGACACGATTGTTAACCCCGGAAGAGAGCGACTACACGTACGTCCCAACGTGTTCAGTTGGCAGCGCGTTTAACTTGCCCACACTTCTCCGTAGCTTGTCGTGTGGGGAACCGGCGATTAATTAACAGTTCACTTGACGAACTCTCTTGTGTGACCGCGATTGATTGACACGCCTTAACCAGCAGGAGCGCACGTACTGTACCAGTGTCAACCATTATTTAGACAACAGAAATAAAATACGGATAATGATAGCCAAAGCCCTTGATCATGGCCTGTCAACTTCCGTAACCATAGTTCTTGCCTTCTCACTTTTCATGCGCACGCGTCAACGGTGCTGCAGACAGACGTGTCATTTACAAGCAAGATCAACCTTTGCCCTTGACCTTTTTCTTTTGGATTGACATATTCTCTCTTACTAATTATTTGCGCAGTTCTCGTATGCCAAGCAATTGAAAAAATAATGGCAGATCTTAGTCATAGACCAGACTACATGGCATCAAAGAGAGAGAGGCTACTGGCCCAAGGCAGTGACGCTATTTGGCACCGTGGCAACAAAGATAGCATCCCTGGCTAGAACTATGCGAATCTCTGCCCTGAAGACAACTCACGATTTGACGGCGGGGATGCAAAGTGCTGACGCAATGATAGGCGTGTCCGGTGTCTCACTCGACAAGCTTACAAAGGGTAGCAATGAATACTGCATATAAGAAGACAGCAACACAAAGAATGGATATAACGGTTGGTTAGCACACTCCAGGAAGAAAAAGAAAAAAAAACAAATTTAGAACAAACAGCAATTCATCAAAATCGTGGCTCTTGCACTTGGACCACATCTGAAATAGGATTGTTAAAATACAGTGCTCTATATTTACTCAGTTTGTATGTGCCAGATCCTAGAACTGAAGTGATTTCAATGCTAGCAAATGCGAGACCATATCATGATGCCCAATGATATTTTGTCTAGAGAACTGCTGCAGCATATTAGAGGAAATCATTAGGTTTTCCTATTTTAATATTTTGCTCCTGCAAATAGCTTGTGATAGCATTCTTTTGCCAGCCCTTGAAGCTCCTGCAAAGCAAGCACCAAAAGATATGGATGTTAAATAAAACAGATAGAAATTTTCATGACCAACGTAGCAAATGTTCATTGCCAGCCAAATGAACCCTACTAGTACATAGGCTTGCAGTAAGTCATGATGCAGAAAGTCATAAATGAACTTTGAAGTACAATTTTCATTGCTTTAAAGCTATCTAAGAACAAGTTAAGAACACGAGCTCCCAGTGAAAGTTATGCGATTATGGAGAAAAACGTAAGAAAAATGTGAAGTCATGGGCACAAGTAAATAAATAGTTGCAGCAAAATGTCAGCTGCTAATGTTGAACCTAAGATAAATGTACTGTCCAGCAGAAGAGAACAGTGGGAATGAAAATGTGCTTTACAACTATCACTGCCAAGAATTAGCAGGAAGAAACAATGAGTGATGGAAATGGATCTCCAGATTCTCTTGCGAAATAATACAGAGTAAAGACTAGCGTGAACCAATAGAACCTATACAACATTAAGGAAAGCTTATATGGTGCTTGAACTAGTTATTGATTTGAATTATGTATAGGGTCTGTCTAGCGATGTACTCCCTCCATCCCAAAATGTAAGGCGCCTAAGGATTGGTCGACAGTCAAATCTTACTAACTTTGGTCAAATATTTAGGAAAAAATATTTACGTATACAATATCAAATGGACATATTAAGAAAATATACTTTCTGGTGAATCTATTGATATTGATTTAGTATTGTAAATGTTCATATCTTTATGTATAAACTTAGTTAAACTTTTAAATGTTGACTTTTGACCAATCCTTAGACGCCTTACATTTTGGGACGGAGGGAGTACCAAATGATATGCATGTATAATGACTAATACCAAAACAAGTTTTGAACGTTCTTCTGAAGAAATTTAATGGCATGAAAACAGTGTACATGAACAACATTGAGCCACATTGAAAAGTCAAAAGGATTCCAATATGACCTATCTGCAAGAAAGATTATTTGTGACTTTGGTGTTTGGGAACAGAAACAAGTTTTTTTTTTCCTTTACTGAAACAGCAGCATTTATCATTCAGTATTGCCGACAGGATTTTAAGTTCCACTATAAGGTGGGTTGGTTGGTGTTAAATTACTAATGAAGCCAATTCATGAAACTACTACTCCCTCCGTTCACTAATGTAAGACCTTTTAGCAATCTAAATTAGGTTGCCAAAAGGTCTTACATTAGTGAACTGAGGAAGTATTACAGTTTATATAATCTTTGATATGTGGTGTTATGACCGGCCTGACTTATTCCAGGAGGGGGCCCAATCATGGGCCCAATTAGGGGCTTAGCCCATTTAGTTTGATTAGTTTCACCTCATAAATACTAGATGTAATCCGTACGTGAACAGGCAAGCAATAATCAGAATATTATTGCCGACTCCCAAAGGAGTCGGTCTTCTCCAAACCCTAGCCGCCGCGCCGCCCTTGGCCGCCGCCACGGCTCCCTGCCGCCGCCGATCTCTTCCCCGGCCGCGACAGCCTCCCTCCTTCCCCTACAATCTGCGCCCTAGACACGGCAGGACCCAAGCTCCTACCAACTTGGTATCAGATAGCTCTTGTTCGATCATGTCGTCGCCACCGCCAGCATCTACTTCGCCGGCCGGCTCGCTGCCCGCTTCCACGACCGCCACCACCTCCGTCGCCGCCATCACGTCGCCGTCCGCCCCGCCATCGACCCCCGTCGTCTACACTCCTGAGCAGATGAGCGGGGTCATCAACGACCTCGTCACCGCCGTCCAGGGGATCCGGCTGTACCTGATCAGCTCCCAGGGGCCGCCAGCGCCGATGCAGCCGCCCGCCGCCACCACCGCGGCGTCCGCACCCTGGCTGCCCGCGCTCCCCGGCGCGACGATGCCGCCGCCCCCGCCACCGGCCCTGCCCTGGCCGGCGTGGCCGCCGCCCATAACCACCGGGTCGGCCCCCACCTCCACGAGCGGCGTACCTATCCAGCAGGTGCGTTTTCCCCCGTCGCCATCACCGCTACCGGCGTGGATCAACGCGTCGCCATCACCCTCGCCGGTCTACTCCGTGGCCGGGGATCCGCCGAGGCCCACACTCCCGGACGCCGCAGCCGCAGGACACGCGGAACCCTCCGCCGGCCGCGTCGCGCCATACGTCCAGGGCGTCGCTGCACCAACACCGCCCCGCTTCGCCAAGCTCGACTTCGCCACCTTCGACGGCTCGGAGGACCCCCTCAACCGGCTCAACCCAGGTGCGAGCGGCTTCTTCCGGGGACCGGCGCACCCTTGCCTCCGACCGCACTTGGCTGGCCTCTTACCACCTCCGGGCGCCGCACGGACGTGGTACTATTCCCTCGAGCAGGACGAGGGCGGCATGCCCCCATGGGACCGCTTCCGGGAGCTCGTCTTCTCCGCTTTGGGCCGCCAACTCGCGGGAGCCGGTTGGCGGAGCTTGGGCGATCGCCCTTCACGACCACGGTCCAGGACTTCGCGGAGCGCTCCGTGCTCTCGCTTGCCACGCCCGGGCGTGACGGGCCAGCAACGTGCGGAGCTCTTCATCGGTGGACTGCCGGACCATATCCGGGTGGACGTGGAGCTTCGAGCTCCCCGGGACCTCCGCGACGGCGATGCACTACGCCCGCGCCTACGAGCGTCGCGCCCGAGCAATGCCGCCCGGCCCACCGAGCCGCGGAGGCCGCCCGGCCGCTCGACCACCGCCACCGGCCGCACGGCCAGACCGGCCGAACCCGACCGCGCCACCGGCCCCTGCCCCGGGCGCGACACGGACGTTCAGGAGGCTCACCCCGGCTGAGCAGCTCGAGCGCCGCCGCCTCGGCCTGTGCTTTAACTGCGACGAGCCCTATGCACCCGGCCACATCTGCCCCCGCCTCTTCTACTTGGAGACGGTCGACGACTTCGAGGCAGACACACTCGCCGAGCCACCGGCGCAGCCCGAGCCTCGCCACCACGACCGCGCCTCGCCACCGCCTTCGTGGTCTCGCCCCCACGCCCGGCGGGTATCCGCCACGAGCGCACTATGCTCCTGCCGGTAGACAATCCGCGGCGAGAACCTCGGTGGCTCTCTTGGACACAGTGCTCCACGCATAACTTCCCGCCGGCGACTACCATGCGCCGCTTAGCCCTCCGACCATCGGGCGGTGCTCATCTCCGCGTCACGCGTGGCTAACGGTGACCGCCCGCAGTGCCATGGCTCGGCGCAAGCACGTGCCTCTCACCATCGGCGACGAGCACTTCACCATCACATGCGCCGGCATCGACTTGGGCTGCTTCGACTTCATCCTCGGCGTCGACTTCCTCCGGACCCTCGGCCCCATCCTATGGGACTTCGACACCCTCACGATGACCTTCGGCGCCGGTGGCCGCCGCGTCCGGTGGGAGGGTATTGGGGGCACCGCTCCGGCCCCGCAGCCTTCGGCTCGCCACGACCGACGCCGAGGCCGAGCATCCCCTCCTGACACACCTCCTGCAGCAGCATGGCGACCTCTTCGACGAGCCGCAGGGGCTACCGCCGGTCCGGGTGTACGATCATCGTATCCACCTCCTCCCGGACACGGCGCCGGTCGCGGTGCGGCCCTATCGCTACCCTCAGCTGCAGAAGGACGAGTTGGAGCGGCAGTGCGCACTCATGCTAGCCGCTGGTATCATTCGGATCTCCACGTCACCATTCTCAGCGCCGGTCCTTCTCGTCCGCAAGTCGGACGGTACGTGGCGCTCTCGCATCGACTACCGCGCCCTCAACGCGCTGACGCTGAAGGATAAGTTCCCAATTCCGGTGGTGGACGAGCTCTTTGACGAGCTCCACGGGGCGCGCTTCTTCACCAAGCTCGACTTGCGGTCAGGCTACCATCAGGTGCGCATGCACCCGGAGGATATCGCCAAGACGGCGTTCCGGACTCACCACGGCCACTTCGAGTTCTTGGTGATGCCTTTCGGCCTCACCAACGCCCCGCAACGTTCCGTGCTCTCATGAACGATGTCCTTCGCCCCTACCTACGCCGGTTTGTGCTTGTTTTTTTTGATGACATCCTCATCTACAAGCACCTCTTGGGCGGAGCACCTGCAGCATATCGCCATCGTGTTCAACGAGCTTCGAGCGCACCATCTTCACCTTAAGCGCTCGAAGTGCTCGTTCGGGACGTCATCGGTCGCCTACCTCGGTCACGTCATCTCCGCCGAGGGGGTGGCCATGGATGCGGACAAGGTGGCCGCCGTCGCGGCTCGGCCGGTACCGCACTCGCCGCGCGCCTTGCGCGGCTTTCTGGGCCTCGCCGGCTACTACCGGAAGTTTATCCGGGACTACGGCCTCATCGCGGCACCGCTCACGCGCCTGCTGCGTCGCGACGGTTTTGCTTGGGACGACGAGGCTACTGCGGCATTCGAGGCCCTAAAGGGGGCTCTCACGACGGGTCCCGTTCTGCAGATGCCGGACTTCACCCGCCCCTTCGTCCTGGACTGCGACGCCTCCGGGGTGGGGTTCGGCGCTGTGCTACACCAGGGCGATGGGCCCCTCGCCTATTTCAGCCGCCCCTTCGCCGCGCGCCATCTCAAGCTCGCCGCTTACGAGCAGGAGCTCATCGGTTTGGTGCAGGTGCATGCGCCACCGGCGTCCATATCTTTGGGGGCGGTCGTTCCGGATTCGCACGGATCATTACAGCCTCAAGTTCCTATTGGACCAGCGGCTATCGACGGTGCCGCAACATCAGTGGATCAGCAAGCTCTTCGGCTTCGACTTCACCGTCGAGTACAGGCCTGGCCGCCTCAACACGGTGGCGGATGCCCTGTCCCGGCGCGATGTGGACCAGGATGAGGGGGACGGCGTTTCCGAAGGGGCGGTGATGTGCCTCCGCTCGGAACCCTCATTCGCCCTCTTCGACGCCATTCGCCGGGCAACTGAGGTGGCGCCCGACGCCCAGCTCCTGCGGCAGCAGTTGGGGACGGGCGAGTTGGCCGCGCCATGGCGCGTGGCAGATGGCCTGCTTGTGCATGGGCGCCGCATATTCGTGCCCGACCATGATGACCTCCGCCATCGAGTGCCGTTGATGGCCCATTCTCAGCAGCCACGAGGGCATTCGGAAGACCCTCCATCGTCTCCGCGCCGACTTTTATATCCCCGGTGATCGTACCTTGGTCCGAGATTGGGTGCGTTCTTGTGTGACGTGTCGGCGCAACAAGACCGAGACCCGCGGCCGGCCGGGATGTTGCAGCCACCTGGAGGTGCCTTCCTGTGTTTGGTCCGATATTTCCATGGACTTCATTGAGGGCCTCCCCAAGGTGGGCGGCAAGTCGGTGATTCTCACGGTGGTTGACCGCTTCTCCAAGTATGCCCACTTCATCGCGCTTGGTCACCCATACATCGCGGCGTCCGTGGCTCGTGCCTTCTTCGACGGCATCGTCCGCCTCCACGGATTTCCGGCCGTCGATTGTCGCTGATCGTGACCCGGTATTCACGGGCATGTGTGGCGCGACCTCTTTCGGGCCGGGCGAGGGTGAAACTTCGGTTTAGCACCGCCTTCCACCCTCAGACAGACGGCCAGTCAGAGGTGGTCAACAAGGTCATCGCCATGTACCTGCGCTGTGTCACCGGGGACCGTCCGCGAGCATGGGTGGATTGGCTGTCCTGGGCGGAGTACTGCTACAACACCTCCTACCACTCAGCCCTGCGCGCCACGCCATTCGAGGTGGTCTACGGCCGTCCAGCGCCGCCCATTCTACCGGTGGATTTGGCGACAGCCCGGACGGAGATAGCGGGCGAGCTCATCCGCACCCGCGATGAGGTTTTGGCCGAGGTGCGGCAACGCCTCGTGCGGGCCCGAGCAGTTGGCCAAGCACTACTACGATGGACATCATCGCGAGGTGGAGTATGCGGTCGGTGATTGGGTGTGGCTGCGTCTCCTGCATCGTTCTACTCAGTCCTTGGACCCGCGCGCGAAGCGCAAGCTGGGCCCCCGCTACGCTGGGCCCTTCGTCATCTTGGAACGCGTGGGGACGCTCGCGTATCGTCTTCAGCTTCCGGCCGGGTCCCGCATCCACGATGTCTTCCATGTGGGGCTGTTGAAGCCTTACCGCGGAGATCCTCCTGCTACGCCACCAGCACTTCCTCCTACTGCGGATGGCCGTCTTCTTCCGAGTCCTGCAAAGGTGTTACGGGCTCAGCTACGTCGCGGTGTTTGGTACTTGCTGGTTCAGTGGGAGGGACTGCCAGAGGAGGAGGCCACGTGGGAGCAGCGCGATGACTTCTCCCTCCACTATCCAGACTACCAGCTCGAGGACGAGCTGTTTGCGCAGGCGGGGAGAGATGTTATGACCGGCCTGACTTATTCCAGGAGGGGGCCCAATCATGGGCCCAATTAGGGGCTTAGCCCATTTAGTTTGATTAGTTTCACCTCATAAATACTAGATGTAATCCGTACGTGAACAGGCAAGCAATAATCAGAATATTATTGCCGACTCCCAAAGGAGTCGGTCTTCTCCAAACCCTAGCCGCCGCGCCGCCCTTGGCCGCCGCCACGGCTCCCTGCCGCCGCCGATCTCTTCCCCGGCCGCGACAGCCTCCCTCCTTCCCCTACAATCTGCGCCCTAGACACGGCAGGACCCAAGCTCCTACCATGTGGACTGCCAAATTACTATGCTGTTTTGCAGCCAAAATTATAATAGCTAACACTAGCTGAGAAATGCAGTGATGTAGCCTCTTTTTAGAAGATTAGGTGCCCCGGAAGAAATTGGTTATGGTACTTACTTCTGATCAAGATGTGCTATTACTTCACCACCAGGAAATCCTGCCTTCGTGGCTTCATATGAGACTTTGATGGAATGCTTCCACATCCCACCAACATCACCAGAACTCTTTGCACTTCCCTGGGGTGGCACCTCCATTGGCAAAGAGTAACCAGACAGGAGATGACCCACCCATACACCATCTTTGCTGAAATAATGAGGATGTAAAATACTATCAGACTACTACTATTCTTCAAGCAGGAGTAAAATGCTCCCTTCTCTACCAGTGTGCACCTTAGTAAAGAAGTATACATAAACTGAGAACAAATACTCCAGCTAGGAAACACTAGTCACAGGAATAGGGTTGCATAGACTACAGGTGGAACCACATGTATTACCTCTCCTCCCTTTCATCTCTCTAGAATGTTCAGGTTATAAGGAAGGAATAAAAATGCATTTATTATATCAAAGACGAGCAGAATCTGATCTAAGGTGAATCAAACGGAAGTTCCCTCGGGTAATATCATCATGATTCATGATCAATACCAGTGTCTGGAGGTAGTGAGGAACATAACTACACTACACGGGCACGGAAAAAAAATCTGTGACAGAGTGAGAGTTGACTTAGTTCATACACTTTACTGAATCATCAATTCATCATAATAAAAAAAACCTTATAAGTCCAAAGAATTCCAGGGGAGAAATGCATCGTTAGAAACTGCCTGTAAGAATAACTTTGCATCGGCGCTTACACGACAATATCCATATGACGAGGGGCATAGTGACCACCACCGATACCTAGTAGAACCTTTTCACCATTCCTGCATAACCAGAAATGATGTTTGGAGCCTTAAGAATAAAGACAGAAAGCAATGGATGAATAATTAAATAAAAATAAAGGTTGCCATTTCAAACACCAAACAAAGAAAATATGACAGTGATAAGATACAGCCCTGGTATGCAAGAGAATAAGAGAACTTAAGTATGTCCATGCAGGATGATATAGGTTTCAGACTACGGTCAACTGAACTGTGGCACATATTGCTAAAAGGACCGATGCTTATGGCTTATAATTTCAATTTGCACACCATAATACAACGAATGTAAAATAACTCCCTGTTTACCACAACACTGATCCATCTTCGTCCTGCTCTGCCTAGGTCTAGGAGTAACAGGTTTACATACTGATGGTCAAAATTAAGTGTTTTGATTGTATGCATTCAAGGACAACTTATATTTAGTGATGTAAGACGTATGGGATCTGCCAGGTCCCAATTTTTATTTTTATTCATACACCATTGCAGATGATCTAACAATTTATTCACATGTTTTTCAATTCGAGTTATCGAATTTTGCCCATCCTGGTCTTAGGAGTGATTTACAGTTCCCATTAGAATTTTTAAATCACCTCGCCACTCACCCCCATAAAACAAAAATAAATTACAGCGAGGACTCCAACCACACAACCACCTCCACTGTTACTCCATAAAGAGAATGAATATGTCAACATACCCCAGCCAAGTTCCAACAGCATTTCCATCCTCCAGACCAAGACCTTTCCATAAAACCTGCAATCATTGGGGAACTCTGTTTCATGCCTTCTATTTATTTTCCAAACAAACAATTCGGAATGTAGGTTGCATTATATTTATGAGCCTGTGATTACATTAACCAGTGACACGAGTAAATTTTTGCAAGTTATGTTTACCTGCTTCTAGCAAATTATGAATTGTGGTGAAAGTTAAAAGAATCTCCACACATTGGGTAATTGGTATTGCTCCACATTGTTTTAGACACAATTTAAGATGGAAGAAAGTTTGACACTTAATAGAAAGCTTGTATTTTAAGTGAAGCGTAAAAGCAGCATTTGAATATGAAAAATGGACCACAATAAGTGTCAAAAGTTTGCTTCATCAGTCAACCTCCATATACATATGACACTTTACAGGGGTGGAGGAGGGCGCATGCCATGTGATGCTTGAAACAATAAAATCCTTCAGGTTCTATTGCAAATCCAGAAAATTAACAAAGTACATGAGAGGGAGGGAGGGAGAAAGATACTCAACCAGAGCAATGGCCTGCGCAGCATCTTGTCTACCCCAGTATTCTTCTGTACTTCCTGCCATACAAAATGGTCACATTAGCTATTCTGATAAAACATACCCATTGACAGTAGCCTCGTAGGACTTGCTTGTTTTCCGTTCATATGAGAATCAGATGCAGGAGTGGTTGTCTGCTGATTTTATATCAGGAAGTTCACATGAACCCAACGTATTCTTGCATCTCAATCAGCCTATTTTTTCAGTGCAGCATCTTTGAAGAAGTTGATTTATTTGGTTCCTTGGTATTCATGTGTCATGCAAGATGTTTTAGAGATGCAGGTTGTTTGGCTGCTCGGGCTGCATGAGTGTGAGCCTTTTAATATAATATGATAGAATTATAACTCAGATAATAATTCCTCTTTTTTAATGCTTGAGATTTGAAAGTTCAAATATAATGATAAATGATTGCTGGTATTTCGCACCTAAATGTACAGAAATACTGTGATATCCTTGTTATAGTTCACGGAAATTGCACGTGCCCATGAATTTATGTGTAACTCTTAAATACCAAGCTTGATGGACAAGGCATAGCCAAACCACCAGGCACCAGCTCTTTAGCTGCGCTGGCCCTAGCGGGCCTAGCCTGTGTGCCAAATGTGGTGGCCATAATTGCAGGTAGGTGCACATAGGAAATTCCCCGCATTTTAAGATTCAGTTTGTTGTGCTGATGTGCTGAATTTATTTTATATATAGTTACAGAAAGTAGCTGCAAAAAAAAAAATCAGTGTTCTGTTTGCCAATGCAAATTTTGAACTAACTAATTCTCATATACACCAAACTTAAAATACTACGCTGACCACGTTTGGATATATTCCTTCATATTTGTCTGTTAGCCAAGAACATGACTTTAAACAAGTATGGGTGTAAAAAAATGGGTAGGCATATGGTAAAATAAATAAATAAAAGTTTCAACAAAAGAGGATTATAGTAATCCACAACAACATGTCTGCAATGTACATGCAAGTTTCACAAATTCTTGTAAATTATTTCATTACTTGCACCAATTGTATCCTGCCAGTTAAAACATGCAGGTTTATAGGGGGTAAGGATGATGTCACATGACCGGCAAAAAGCCAAAAATAATATAACTAGCAATAGCAAGTGAAACAGGTGAATACCTAGTGGTAAAGGTGTTTCTGAAACTATGAAAGAGTGAATGAGATAGCTAAAATTAGCTTGTAAGAGTTTATCCAACAAACTAACACACAAAAAATGTAAGGATCTAAGGATGGATACAAATTTGTACCTATCTCAACAAACATCGTGGGTGTACTCGTAAGTGGTCCATGGTGAGTAGCTTCAAGTGTAATCTTCAAAAGCAGTCAGCATTAAAATCAGTTGATTCAGAAAGAGAAAGGCCTCACGAGAGCAAAGTACCTCAAACTCTGGAACAAGACCTTGGTCTGCAGCAACTTTTTGCAACAACCGGAGCCACGGGCCAATTCGAGGGTTTGTCAATGCTGCCCATCCCGGCCTCCCTCCTTGAGGCGGAGTCTCATCCTCCCTCAGATGTGGCACACCTTCACAGATACATTCATAAAAATGAGTAAAGCCTGTTCAACATCAATCAACACAATGATTGAGATAAGAAGGAACCACTAATTTGCGCAAATCAACATGTGTACATACATGTGATTAAATAAACATGGATGTTGCTCACCAACAGAACAACCAGTATACTTGATAATTAGGGAACTTACAGAACATAATGAACTGCCTGTATGCTAGAGGAATAAGTTCAGTATCTTTTTGAATATATTGAACATCTATGTGGTATAAGGTGTCTTTTTTAGATGTTCAACAGAATTTTACACAGAATATATCAAACATTTGATTGCACAACTGAGTTAAACAAGATGTAGACAGATGAATGCAGAGCCAACCGATTGGATGGACAGTGAGGGCAGGGCGGTTGGAGACTGCAGTGTGTTTGCTGAGGAATATGACCTCGGAAACAACCTCTCCAGTGGCTTCCTGCCACCTACGGTCAAGATCATCCTCTGCAATAATGCTGCGTTCATGCTTCAGTAACCTAACATTCCCATTCGTAAAGCTCTCCATTCCCTCCTAGAGACAAATATCAGCAACAGTTAGTTGGAAACTATGCCACAAACAACTCTGTCAGACACCTTAGGGAAAAGTGAAAATAAGGATAAAAGTTGCAGATGATTTTAACTGAGTGAAACATAACGCAACATTGTTCCGTTGCATGATCTGATAATTTGGTATGCCACTGAGGACTGGGGAGTGCAATATACGAGGGTATAATTGTGGATTAAAAAAATCTTGGAACAATGCACCAAATAAACAGTTTGCTTGTGTACTCCCTGCTTGAACGCTGCCGCTGCATTGCCAGCAGATACCAAAGTTGGAGGACTGAGAGGTACCAGGACTGCGACTCCCGTGGACTCCTTTCGGGTCCTAGCATACCAGAGATGTCACGAGGAAACTGATGGTAGCTTTCAGGCTTCACAATCAACAACCACAGATATATTTATCTATTCCTAAACACTAGGCACGGCGCCGACCCTAAGACCATAACCCTAACGGGCACCGCAATTCGTCGGTACTTCCCATCCCAACTCAGCGAAGCAGAGTTAATCTAA
The DNA here is from genome assembly GCF_022539505.1 of Lolium rigidum. Lineage (NCBI taxonomy): Eukaryota > Viridiplantae > Streptophyta > Magnoliopsida > Poales > Poaceae > Lolium > Lolium rigidum. The sequence continues at coordinate 157,111,813 of NC_061512.1, forward strand.
CAGTTGATGCATACAAAATGCCAGGAACAGCGTATGCAGCCGGATGGAACTGAAACGGAAAGCGATTAGATTAGTAGTGGGTAAACGGGGCAGCTTTCTTACGGGGATGGGCGGGCCGGGGGACCACCCGGGCATGGCCAGGAACGCCGCGGCGGGGCCGATGGACGCCGGGTCCGACGCCGTCGCTACCACGAGAACAACCATCTTCTCCGACGCCCGCCTACGCTTGTAGCCGCCTCAAGCTGTGGTCCGCTCAGCGCTTGCCCACCGGTTACCGCCGGGCGTGGTTTATTTGGGGGATTTTCGCGCCGCAGCCCGCAGGGTCGGGTTTTCAGGGGGCGCCGACGGCGGTGCACGCGTGTTGGTGGGACAGGACAGTACGGCCGTTTGATCGGGGATTTGATGGACACGACTAGACTTGGGATCTCCTCGATTTCAAACGAAATTCAGAAGAGTGTTAGCGCATGTACAATGATGATATTTTAGCAATGCCATGTAGAATAAACACTGAGGTGGAGGAAAGAGAAAGATGAAAAAAGACTTTGCCTTTTCTTAGCTAAGAGATCATCTCTTGGTACAATCTCTCTCACCATAAATTTAGGATGTTTCGTTACGAAAGATAAGACTAAAAAACAATCCATTGTAGATCATATTTTATTGTTGGGAAAGACTACGCAGCGGCGCCGCACAAGCCTATGATCCATGCGGTGGATTCAACGGACCCACCACGTTGATAAAAAAGAGAGATAGAAACTAGTAGTTCCGTGGGTGTAGCTGACTAGTCATGCGGTCCACATCACCACACCAAGGGCAGAGCTACCCCAAACAGCTGCATGCAAGTTTCAGGCATGCATAAATAACTTCGTAAAAATATGTATGCAGTAGATTAGCATTTTTAAAACATGGCAGCTAAGTGTGCTTAATTAGGAAACTAAGACCTAACTAACCTGGCAATTGGTAATATGGCAACTACAAATAATTAATTTGGAAATTACGAAATGAATCTTGTAATTAACCTGGTAATTGATGCTCCAGCAATTAGTAATAAAACTGGCAATTGCACCAAATTAATCCAGCAATTAATATGGCAACTAAAACTAATTAATCGAGCAATTACACCTAACGAAACTGGCAATTGCACCAAATTAGCAAGATGAACAACCATATCTTCCTCCTGTGCTCGTCCATAGCTTCTCGTCGCTGCTGCGTTTGATGGCGGCGTGGCCTCTACCTCCCGCACGAAGCTTCTCCCAGCTTGTCCCCACTGGTTCACGGCGGTGTGGGATCAGCCTCTAGGCATGGCGGTACTTCCCACGACGGCCCTCCACGAGCCTCGACGGGCGCGCTCGTCGGCGACCCGCCGCTAGCGATGGAAGCCTCCTCCTCGTGCTTCTCGGCAGCGGTCTGCTGCATCTCCCCGGCGGCAACGGCCTCCTCCTCTCTGGCGCCTCTCCAGCGCGGCATGGAGGCAGCCTCCTACATGTGCTTCTCAAGCTCGGTGGCGACCTCCTCCTCCTAGCGAGCACGCCGGAGATGCTCACCGGTGAAGGCCTCCCCGGTGCTAGAAGAGTCTTCTCCTCCTCGCGAGCACGACGCGGATGCTCGCCGGAGACAAACTCTCCCGCGCCAGCAGAGGGCCACTTTTTCAATCTCCCCGGCGTGGAGCTCCTCGACCTCCCTGCAGTGAGAGAAAGGGGATTGTGTGGACAGCAGTTATTCACGGGGGTTAAGCGGTGTGGGTGGGGGCTTCGCGTTCGCGATGGAAAAAGGTATCGATTCCTATATGGACGTGATGCAGTTTTCACGCATCGTGACGCGTCGCACGGGAGTGCGGTTTGTGCGGCGCTTGTAGATAGATTTCCCTTTATTGTTATATCTAGCTTACATGGCAGGACTAAGATAAGACAATCTTATCAACCATTGCACATGCCCTTATGAAACTTTTTTTTGAAACAAAAGGCAGCTTTTTTTTGAAACGTGAATATATATTCCACTAAACCTGGTGCATAGCAGCAACCAAACCAGATACAAACACTGGTGCATCCTCCAGCCACAACAGGTTCTGCGCACCCAGATCTCTGCCATGCTTAGCAATTGCATGGGCAGCTTTATTAAAAAAAAAAGGCAGCTTTGTCTTATCTATTAAGAAAAAATGCTTAATTAACTAGTAGAAAATCAGACTAAAATCGATACAAACCGGATCACATCCACCCACACACTACAACAGGACCACATCCACACCCACTCTTGTTCGACTACCATTTTATGAAACTTCAACCCTAGGATGAGTCTTTTTAATATCAACTTCTCTTTTTAGTATCGAGTTTGTTTGGATGGTGGAGGAGACTTTTATATCAAACTTGTTTGGAATGTTATTATGCAGACATTTACACCAGCCCCCACCAAGTCATGATTAAGTATCAAGTGGATCCCACCTAACACCCTTGCAGTGTAATTTGATTTTTCTAATGCAAATTTAAGATAAAATTTAAACAAAAAAATCAAATTATACGAGAAGTAGGATTTGGGTGAAATCCCACTTGCACCCGAGCCATAATGTTGATTAGGCAGCGCCCACTTGTCAGCCTGCCTAATTCCACATCTTTCTCAAGAGATAGAGAAACTATCATGTATTGGTAAAGTTTGTAACTAGTTGCAATGCTATTGCATGTCGTGTTTCAAGTTCTCAAAAATGTGTAAGACATCATGAGCATTGATTATGATGTATATTGTAAAGCTACCAACTTTCATTCAAAACTATGGTAATGGGTGGCATGCATAGAAGAAAAACAAATGATGTGTGATTAGTTGGCAAATGTTATTCACTTTGGTAGTTTTGTTTTTTTTTCACAGATCACATGTGGTCATACTTTGGGGCGAATTTTTGTAGATGCATGAGATACAAAATAACCCATGTCTATGATTTATTTTTCATCTTTTAAAAACTCATAAGTGTGAAATCCAACAACGGGGTGTGTTTGCATAATGGTTCGCATTCCATTTCTTGCTGCTCGCATTCCATTTCTTGCCACAACTTCTGCTACTTCTTGCCCTATGTATAAAATCAACTTTTGTGTATGGGGTCACGGAAAAAATTGAGGTTAGAACCTAGGGGTGTAAACGGATCGGATCGGATCAAATTTTTACCATATTTTCCTCTTGGATTCGGATCAGAACGGATATTAATTTTGGATTCAAATGTGGATATACTGGAGTGTAGATTCAAATCGGAACGGGACGAACTCGGATCGGAAATATAAAAAAATAGGTATATGCTCTCATCGGTTGATAGTTATAGTTCTTACAAATCTTAAGAGAGATTTACACTTTTAGTGTTGCGTAGTTAAGAAAAAAAGAGACACGATTTACGTTAAAACTCAAGCATTGATGAGATAGCATAAATGTAAAAAAAATGTTGAACCGTTAGTCTACGAGAGGTGGAAATTTAGAACTAAACATTGAAAGGATATTTCATGATCTCCAGGGTTTTGTATGTTTGATGACAACACTAGCGATGTTTTAACTATGTGCTAAGTGATGTAGGTATAATATTTGTTTATCCCCGTCGGTATCGATCCCCCAAAATGGATAAAATTTTGACAAGTTTAAAGGATGGTTCCTGCCCCAGGCCGGCACTGCCGGTGGTCCCTGGCCGGCACTGCCACCGGGTCTACATCTTCACCAACCACCATTTTGACAAGTTTAAAGGATGGTTCCTCAACCACCCAAAGCTCTTGATATTGGAAAATCGAAGGAGAAGACCCCGATCTACATCTTCACCAAAGAGGGAGGGATGATGTTTTGTACCTCGAAATAGAGTGCAAGGAGGAAGAACAATAGGGCATTAGGGTGGTTCTCCGTTGGGATGAAGAGGTTGCACATGATGGATCATTGAAACCTGGCAAAATCAATACAAGGGCGACACAAAGTGACGTGGGGTGGCGTGGAGGAGGTGCAGCTAGAGAGAGCGCAAAAAATTCGAGTAACGTCAAACTTTGTAGGTCAACAATGGATAGGAGACGACGGTGGTGTGAAATCCCGGAGAGAGGAGGATATGAGGTAGGGAAAAATGGAGAGGGGCTCACGCCCAACTCCATCGATGTACCGTGGGGATAGTAATAAGTGGGTCCGAGTGGAACACTAAAAATATTAGTGCACATTGGAGGCCGCCATCAGGAGAAGGAATAAAGATAAATATTAATGGGAGTTTTAATCCTTCAACTAAATCTGGTGGTTGGGGTTTTGCGATCTGGGATGCAAAGCGAGACTTCATGGGAGGAGCTACAGGGTATATTCAGGAGGCAAATAGCGCTCTACAAACTGAAGTTGTAGCCTGTATGAAGGCTATGCAAGCTGCCCAATACCTGGGCATCGTGCGGGTGGACATGGAAACAAATGCTCAGCTATTTGTGAATGCCATTTTAGGTGATGATCATCGCTTAATGGCGTCCTTTTCCGGGAGATTAAAGTTTTTACTATGTTAAACTTTACTTCGTTTTCGATTTCGTTCTGCCTAAGGGCTTGTAATAAATTAGCGGACACATGTGTGATGTATGGAGCGAAGCTGGATCAGCAACCCCAAGTTGTATGACAGGGTGATGCCCCAGCTTTCGTTCGTGATATTGTAGCCAGCGATAAGGCTGTTCTATCTGGTTAATGAAAGGCTGAAAGTTTAGAGATGGTAAACCTAAAGGGGTGAATAGGTTTCTACAAATTTTAATTATTTCTTTGCAATATTAGACTTTACGGAGTATAAAGGTGAGCCTAATGCAAAGTAGGTAAGGCACCCTATATGAAGATACAAGTAACTCGAGCACGAAGGCTCTCACTGGTAAATATAACACAAGTAAAGAGTTCGGTTAGGAATAACCGATAGTGCGTAGAGAAGAGGGTTTATTCCCATGTTCCCTTCCTTTGCAAGAAGGTACGTCATGTTTGGAGGGGTGGAGCTCCCACGAAGGATTTCCCAACGCCACGAAGGCTCACCCTATTCTCCAGAGCCTATCCCACGAAGGAATAGCTCACTCACTTGTGGTAGATTTTGAGGTAGCCTCCAAACCTTTACAATCTTGTCAAGAGCACATCCACAGCCCGGATGCTTCCGGACCTCTTTTGCCCACCTAGGGTTTCCAAGGAACCCTAGAGATCAAGTATCTCGATGAATACTAGGGGAAACAAGATTTGGCTCGGTGGAACTGTAGATCAGGACATCCGCTATCTTTTCTCCAGAGGGATTCGAGTTTGGGTGGAGGAGGAGGGAGATCTGAGGCTTTTGGTGTTTCTATCAATGGAGTATGAGAGAGAGAGAGAGCTCAAGAACAGTTTGTAATGTAGTGCCTCACTGTTCAGAGGTAGTAGAAGGGGTATTTATATGGTCACTTGAAATCTGGCTGTTGCAACTTGTCCAGCTCAGCAATTCTTCGAGGATCACGGTCAACCGGGCCTAGGGACGAGCCGCCCGGCGTAAGGGCCGGTCCAACAGGGCCACAGGCCGGACCGTCCGGTCCAAACCGGGCCTGGCGCGGGGCCGTGACCGGGGCGGGTCTTCGCCGTGCAGTACATGCCTCTGGATACCATCGGAGCAGGAGCCAGTCTGCGCCGGGGCGGTCGATCCACAGCCCGGTTCGACCGGGCGAGAGACCAGACCAGTCCGGTCCAAACCGGGCGGAAGGCCGGACCACCGTCGCGCGAAGGGGAAAAGTCCCCTGGATTGTGCCCGGTGTGCACCGGTCCAGGGGCCGGTCGGCGCCGGGCCAGCCGGTGCCACGACCGGTCTGACCGGGCTTGTGACCGGCCAGGTGCTGAGCAGTCCTTCTTCATTTTTGTCGAAGTTGGGGGTCTCCCTTTACCTTCTTGTTCCATTGATACACCATTATGCCTATTTAGCTAATACATGAGAATAATCTCATAGACATGTATTAGACCAATTACTCTAGCAACGATGTCATTGTTACGAAAATAATAGATAAGGGTAAAATACCCTTACAAAGGCATTATCCCAGGATAAAAAAAAGAGTGGTACAATACAATAAAAAATTCTAGAACACTTCCTACTATGATCGAACGACTAGGATAGTTCCGCGGGAAGGACCTCAGAACGCAGGTCTTTATCTCTACGTACAGACATAGAAGAAATCCATGTTTCATAAAATACAATCAATTAGTCCCTCACCACAAGTATGTCCCAGGGAAAACAAAATTAATAAGAGTTGTTTGATTCAAAACAATCTCATATAAATTTTAGAGTACTATGATTCTTAGCATTTTTCTTATGTGCGCACATTTTATTCATAGGATTGAAAACCTTACTAATTTTCCCATAGCCAACCCCACCCGTGTGTAAAAATAAGCAGACAAGCAGAGAGCGAGATTTACCAGGCTTGGGGCCTCGATGAGTTAATACCCTTACGTCATGCCTGTCTGATCTTGATTATGAGTAAAATCAGTTACAATGGGGCAAACGAAGGACTGCGTGGTGGTGTTCTCGCGGAGAGGCAAGGTTTCTATGGTTTGATGTATGCGTGAGGGGTTGCGTGATTGTATGAGAGAGATTTCGGCAGGCCCTCACCTCACTTTATATAGGAGGCCTGGTCCCGAGAGTCCTGCCCGGATCGAACATCTCCTTGCTTTGTACTTCAAGAAACTATCTCCTTCCATCTTTCCTCCACGCAACCGACGTCTTGGACCATCTTGGGCTGCGGCACTTCAGATGGTTCCTTGTTGGAACAAAGGAGGTAGGATAACGTCGGGTACCCGAAGGGTAATGCCCACATCAGGGGGAAGGGGAGCTCACGTCGAACTCCATTGATGTACCGTGGGGATAGTAATAAGTGGGCCCGAGTGGAACACTACAATAAAAATGTGATAGTAGTGAAAAAGCCATCTTAGCAGCTCAATCAGACATATTGGAAAATGATCAAACGAGAAGGGAACCGCTGGAAGGACCTCACAACGCGAGTCTTTATCTCCGCATACAACATAGAAGAAATCCATGTTTCATACAAGTACAATCAATTAGTCCCTCACTGGTACCTGGATTTATAAGAGAGCATGGAGCCCATGGACCCGAAGCTTTGGAGGCCCAAGAGATTAAGGATCCGCGGGTTAGAAAAGTAGAGTTGTAATAGGAATATTGTATCAATATAGGAAAGGCCCAACACGCCTCAGATAGTTTGTAACTTGTGCGACACGGAAAGCCTCGGCTCCACCTCCTATATAAAGGGGAGTCGAGGGAGAAACAAGGGATCGAAATCTTTGTAACTAGAACCACCATAATCTTGAGTTGAGCACCTTTGTTCGGCTGAAGCTTCAAAATCTACTTGCCCTCTACTTCTGATGAAACCGTAAGTCTACAATCCGTAGGCATTGACGAGTTAATCCCTCGTCACTCACCACGAATATGTCTTAGGGAAAACAAAATTAATAAGAGTTGTTTGATTCAAAACAATCCCATATAAATTTTATAGTATTATGATCCTTAGCATTTTTTCTTATGCGCGAGCATTTTATTCATAGGATTGAAAACCTTTCGAATTTATGTTGGAGGAATATTTTCGTCCCCTCAGCCCTTGATGTCTACGCACGCTTCTATTCCTGTAGACAGTGTTGGGCCTCCAAGAGCAGAAGTTTGTAGAACAGCAGCAAGTTTCCCTTAAGTGAATCACCCAAGGTTTACCGAACTCAGGGAGGTAGAGGTCAAAGATATCCCTCTCAAGCAACCCTGCAATTAAGATACAAGAAGTCTCTTGTGTCCCCAACACACCTAATACACTTGTCGGATGTATAGGTGCACTAGTTCGACGAAGAGATAGTGAAATACAAGTAATATGGATGATTATAAGTAGTAATTGCAATCTGAAATAAAAAAATGGCAGCAAGCGAACATGTAGCGTAACTTGTTGGAAACGGTGTTTCAATGCTTAGAAACAAGGCCTAGGGATCATACTTTCACTAGTGGACACTCTCAACAATGATCACATAATTGAATAAATAAATGCTACTCTCAAACACTCTCTTGTTGGATAAAAAACACCATTCATTGTGTAGGGCTGCAAAAGTACACCTCAAGCCGGAGTAAACAAGCTCCACAACGTCATAAAAGAATCACACACGATGTGCACACTGTCACCATCACACCGTGGAGAGTGACTCCGGAGTTCATATTAAAGTAACCTCTAGAGTGCATAATATACAAGAGTAACATCTACATATTCAACTAGATTACAAAGCTCATGATCACATAAAGATCACACCATGGGAGAGAGAGATGAACCACATAGCTACCGGTAGAGCCCTCAGCCTCGGGGGAGAACTACTCCCTCCTCATCATGGGAGTCAGCAGCGGCGATGAAGATGGCGGTGGTGTCGATGGAGATGACTCCGGGGACAATTCCCCGTCCCGGCGGCGTGCCGGAACAGAGATTCTGTCCCCCGAAACTTGTCGTCGATGGCAGCGGCGCTGCGGAATCCTTGGTGGAATATGACTGGATTATTTAGGGTTTTCGCATCTGGGGCAATATATAGGTGAAGGGGCAGCGTCGGGAGAGCCAGGGGGCGCCCTTGATGTCTACGCACGCTTTTATTCCTGTAGACAGTGTTGGGCCTCCAAGAGCAGAGGTTTGTAGAACAGCAGCAAGTTTCCCTTAAGTGAATCACCCAAGGTTTATCAAACTCAGGGAGGTAGAGGTCAAAGATATCCCTCTCAAGCAACCCTGCAATTAAGATACAAGAAGTCTCTTGTGTCCCCAACACACCTAATACACTTGTCAGATGTATAAGTGCACTAGTTCGGCGAAGAGATAGTAAAATGCAAGTGATATGGATGGATATGAGTGGTAATAACAATCTGAAATAAATATGGCAGCAAGTAAACATGCAGTAGAACAGTAAATAAACGGTGATTCAATATTTGGAAACAAGGCCTAGGGATCATACTTTCACTAGTGGACACTCTCAACAATGATCACATAAATAAATAACTTCTCTTCACTTGTGCTACTTTCAAACACTCTCTTGTTGGATAACAAACACCATTCATTGTGTAGGGCTACAAGAGCACACCTCAAGCCGGAGTAAACAAGCTCCACAACGTCCGGAGTTCATATTAAAGTAACCTCTAGAGTGCATAATAGACCGTTGCAATTTAGAGCGAATACTAACATGGCATACACACTGTCACCAATAGCTATGAAAGGGGGGATAGATCACATCAATACTATCATAGTAATAGTTAACTTCATAATCTACAAGTGATTGCAATCATAACCTACGCCAAGTACTACATGATGCACACACTGTCACCTTTACATCATGGAGGAGGAATAGACTACTTTAATAACATCACTAGAGTAGCACATAGATTAATAGTGATACAAAGCTCATGATCACATAAAGATCACACCATGGGAGAGAGAGATGAACCACATAGCTACCGGTAGAGCCCTCAGCCTCGGGGGAGAACTACTCCCTCCTCATCATGGGAGACAGCAATGGCGATGAAGATGGCGGTGGTGTCGATGGAGATGACTCCGGGGGCAATTCCCCATCCCGGCGGCGTGCCGGAACAGAGACTTCTGTCCCCCGAAACTTGTCTTCGCGATGGCGGCGGCTACGGAACTCTTCGTGGAATATCGTCGATTTATTTAGGGTTTTCGCATCTGGAGGATTATATAGGCGAAAGGGCGGCGTCGGAGGGGTCCCGAGGGGCCCACCCCATAGCTGGGCGCGCCCCCCTCTTGGCCGCACCGCCAGGTGGTGTGGGGCCCCCTTGGCCCCTCTCCGTCTCTCCTTCGGTGTTCTGGGTCCGTCTCGGTAAAATAGGAGGTTTGGCTTTTGTTTCGTCCAACGAGAATATTTCCTGTGTAGGATTTCTGGAACCAGAAACAGCAGAAAACAGAAACTGACGCTTCGGCATCTTGTTAATAGGTTAGTACCAGAAAATGCATCAAAACGATATAAAGTATGAATAAAACGTGTAGGTATTACCATAAAACTAGCATGGAACATAAGAAATTATAGATACGTTGAAGACGTATCAAGCATCCCCAAGCTTAGTTCCTACTCGCCCTCGAGTAGGTAAACGATAACAAGGATAATTTCTTAAGTGACATGCTACCAACATGATCTTGATCAATACTATTGTAAAGCATATGAGATGAATGAAGTGATTCAAAGCAATGGTAAAGATAATGACTAAACAACTGAATCATATAGCAAAGACTTTTCATGAATAGTACTTTCAAGACAAGCATCAATAAGTCTTGCATAAGAGTTAACTCATAAAGCAATAGATTGTTAATAGAAGGTTTTGAAATACACAAAGGAAGATATAAGTTTCAGCAGTTGCTTTCAACTTTCAACATGTATATCTCATGGATAATTGTCAATACAAAGTAATATGATGAGTGCAGATAAGCAAGTATATAAGAATCAATGCACACAGTTGACACAAGTGTTTTCTTCTAAGATAGAAAAAGTAGGTAAACTGACTCAACATAAAGTAAAAGAAAGGCCCTTCGCAGAGGGAAGCAGGGATTACTCATGTGCTAGAGCTTTTTATTTTGAAAACATGGAAACAATTTTGTCAACGGTAGTAATAATTCATATGTGTTATGCATAAAACATCCTATAAGTTGCAAGCCTCATGCATCGAATACCAATAGTGCTCGCACCTTGTCCTAATTAGCTCGGATTTCCATGGATTATCATTGCATTACATATGTTTCAACCAAGTGTCACAAAGGGGTACCTCTATGTCACCTGTACAAAGGTCCAAGGAGATAGATCGCATTTGATTTCTCATTTTTGATAAGTCTCAACTTGAGGACATCCATACCGGGACAACATAGAAAACAGATAATGGACTCCTCTTTAATGCTCAAGCATTCAACAACAGATAATATACTCATAAGAGATTGAGGATTAATGTCCAAACTGAAACTTCCACCATGATACATGGCTTTGGTTGGCGGCCCAATGTTCTTCTCTAACAATATGCATACTCAAACCATTTAATCATGATAAATCACCCTTACTTCATACAAGACGAACATGCATAGCAACTCACATGATATTCAACAAAGGTGTAACAGTTGATGGCGTCCCCAGAAACATGGTTATCGCTCAACAAGCAACTTATAAGAAATAAGATACATAAGCGACATATTCATCACCACAATAGTTTTTTAGGCTACTTTCCCATGAGCTATGTATTGCAAAGACAAGGAATGGAATTTTAAAGGTAGCACACAAGCAATTTACTTTGGAATGACAGAAAAATACCACATAGTAGGTAGTTATGGTGGACACAAATGGCATGGGTTTTGGCTCAAGGTTTTGGATGCACGAGAAGCATTCCCTCTCAGTACAAGGCTTTGGCTAGGAAGGTTGTTTGAAGCAAACACAAGTATGAACCGGTACAGCAAAACTTACATAAGAACATATTGCAAGCATTTTTACCAGAAAAATATCTAGACTTTAGAAGACCAATCATGCAAACCAAATTTCAACAAGCTCTATGTTAGTTCTTCATTACTAGGTTTAAACGACATGATGCAAGAGCTCAAAACAATTGCCAAGTATCAAATTATTCAAGATAATATACCAATTACCACATGAAGCATTTTCTGTTTCCAACCAAATAGCAATAAGTGCAGCAACTTTTAACTTTAGCCATGAACATTAAAAGTAAAACTAAGAACACAAGTGTTCATATGAAAAAGCGGAGCGTGTATCTCTCCCACACATGGATTGCTAGGATCCGAATTTATTCAAACACAAACAAAAATAAAAGCACACAGACGCTCCAAGTAAAGCACATAAGATGTGACGGAATAAAAATATAGTTTCACTAGAGGTGACCTGATAAGTTGTCGATGAAGAAGGGGATGCCTTGGGCATCCCTTATACGTCTCCAACGTATCTATAATTTCTTATGTTCCATGCTTATTTTATGACAATACCTACATGTTTTGTTCACACTTTATGATGATTTTATGCGTTTTCCGGAACTAACCTATTGACAAGATGCCGAAGTGCCGTCCTCGTTTTCTCGCTATTTTTGGTTTCGTAAATCCTAGTAAGGAAATATTCTCGAATTGGATGAAATCAACGCCAAAGCATCTTATAATTCCACGAAGCTTCCCGATGTCTACTGGTGCTTCTATTCTTGTAGACAGTGTTGGGCCTCCAAGAGCAGAGGTTTGTAGAACAGCAGACAAGTTTCCCTTAAGTGGATCACCCAAGGTTTATCGAACTCAGGGAGGAAGAGGTCAAAGATATCCCTCTCATGCAACCCCGCAACCACAAAGCAAGAAGTCTCTTGTGTCCCCAACACACCTAATAGGTGCACTAGTTCGGCGAAGAGATAGTGAAATACAGGTGGTATTAATATATATGAGCAAGTAGTAACGATGCTAGAAAATAGCTTGCCGGCGTGTGGTTGATGGTGGTAATATGGTAGCAAGTAGTAACGCAGCAGAGAGTAACGCAAAGAAACAAGTAAACAAGCAGCGATAGCAGTATTTAGGAACAAGGCCTAGGGATTAGACTTTCACTAGTGGACACTCTCAACTTTGATCACATAACAGTAATAGATAAATGCATACTCTACACTCTTTTGTTGGATGATGAACACATTGCGTAGGATTACACGAACCCTCAATGCCGGAGTTAACAAGCTCCACAATTCAATGTTCATATTTAAATAACCTTAGAGTGCATGAAAGATCAATAAGACTAAACCAAGTACTAACATAGTATGCACACTGTCACCTTCACACTATGTAGGAGGAATAGATCACATTAATACCATCATAGCAATAGTTAACTTCATAATCTACAAGAGATCATAATCATAGCATACACCAAGTACTAACACGGATGCACACACTGTCACCATTACACCGTGTAGGAGGAATAAAACTACTTTAATAACATTGCTAGAGTAGCACATAGATAAATTGTGATACAAACACATTGCAATCATAAAGAGATATAAATAAGCACTTCACTATGCCATTCATAACAAGTGAATAAGTATTCTGTGAAATATAGCCTAAGAGACCCACACGGTGCACACACTCGTCACCTTTACACACGTGGGACAAGGAGTCTCCGGAGATCACATAAGTAAAATTCACTTGACTAGCATAACGGCATCTAGATTACAAGCATCATCATATGAATCTCAATCATGTAAGGCAGCTCATGAGATTATTGTATTGAAGTACATATGAGAGAGATGAAGCACATAGCTACCGGTACAGCCACGAGCCTCGATGGAGAACTACTCCCTCCTCATGGGAGACAGCAGCGTTGATGAAGATGGCGGTGGTGTCGATGGAGGAGCCTTCCGGGGGCACTTCCCCGCTCCGGCAGGGTGCCGGAAAAGAGACTCCTGTCCCCCAGATCTTGGCTTCGCGATGGCGGCGGCTCTGGAAGGTTTCTCGTACCGTGGCTTTTCCGTATCGAGTTTTTAGGTCGAGGGGCTTCTTATAGGCGAAGAGGCGGCGTCAGAGGGTCGAAGAGGCGGCGACACCATAGGGTGGCGCGGGCCACCCCCAGGCCGCGCCGGCCTATGGTCCCGTGGGCCTGTGGCCCCCCTCGGGTCCTTCCCGGGTGTTCGGAAGCTTCGTGGGAAAATAGGAACCCGGGTCTTGATTTCGTACGATTCCGAGAATATTTCCTTACTAGGATTTCTCGGAACCAAAAACAGCAAAAACGAGAACCGGCCCTTCGGCATCTCGTCAATAGGTTAGTTCCGGAAAACGCATAAATATGACATATAATGTGCATAAAACATGTAGATATCATCAATAATGTGGCATGGAACATAAGAAATTATCGATACGTCGGAGACGTATCAGCATCCCCAAGCTTAGTTCCGCTCGTCCCGAGCAGGTAAAACGATAACAAAGATAATTTCTGAAGTGACATGCCATCATAAACTTGATCATACTATTGTAAACATATGTAATGAATGCAGCGATCAAAACAATGGTAATGACATGAGTAAACAACTGAATCATAAAGCAAAGACTTTTCATGAATAGCACTTCAAGACAAGCATCAATAAGTCTTGCATAAGAGTTAACTCATAAAGCAATAAATTAAAGTAAAGGTACTGAAGCAACACAATGGAAGATAAAGTTTCAGCAGTTGCTTTCAACTTGTAACATGTATATCTCATAGATAATTGTCAACATAGAGTAATATAACAAGTGCAATATGCAAGTATGTAGGAATCAATGCACAGTTCACACAAGTGTTTGCTTCTTGAGGTGGAGAGAGATAGGTGAACCGACTCAACATAAAAGTAAAAGAAAGGTCCTTCAAAGAGGAAAGCATCGATTGCTATATTTGTGCTAGAGCTTTTATTTTGAAAACATGAAACAATTTTGTCAACGGTAGTAATAAAGCATATGAGTTATGTAAATTATATCTTACAAGTTGCAAGCCTCATGCATAGTATACTAATAGTGCCCGCACCTTGTCCTAATTAGCTTGGACTACCGGATCATTGCAATACACATGTTTTAACCAAGTGTCACAATGGGGTACCTCCATGCCGCCCTGTACAAAGGTCTAAGGAGAAAGCTCGCATTTTGGATTTCTCGCTTTTGATTATTCTCAACTTAGACATCCATACCGGGACAACATGGACAACAGATAATGGACTCCTCTTTAATGCATAAGCATGTGGCAACAATTATTATTCTCATTTGAGATTGAGGATATATGTCCAAAACTGAAACTTCCACCATGAATCATGGCTTTAGTTAGCGGCCCAATGTTCTTCTCTAACAATATGCATGCTCCAACCATTAAGGTGGTAGATCTCTCTTACTTCGTACAAGACTGGACATGCATAGCAACTCACATGATATTCAACAAAGAATAGTTGATGGCGTCCCGTAAAACATGGTTATCGCACAACAAGCAACTTAATAAGAGATAAAGTGCATAAGTACATATTCAATACCACAATAGTTTTTAAGCTATTTGTCCCATGAGCTATATATTGTAAAGGTGAATGATGGAATTTTAAAGGTAGCACTCAAGCAATTTACTTTGGAATGGCTGGATAAATATCATGTAGTAGGTAGGTATGGTGGACACAAATGGCATAGTGGTTGGCTCAAGGATTTTGGATGCATGAGAAGTATTCCCTCTCGATACAAGGTTTAGGCTAGCAAGGTTATTTGAAACAAACACAAGGATGAACGGTGCAGCAAAACTCACATAAAAGACATATTGTAAATATTATAAGACTCTACACCGTCTTCCTTGTTGTTCAAAACTCAATACTAGATATTATCTAGACTCTAGAGAAACCAAATATGCAAACCAAATTAGCAAGCTCTAAGCGTTTCTTCATTAATGGGTGCAAAGTATATGATGCAAGAGCTTAAACATAAGCACAACAATTGCCAAGTATCAAATTATCCAAGACATTTTAGAATTACTACATGTAGCATTTTCCAATTCCAACCATATAACAATTTAACGAAGAAGAAACTTCGCCATGAATACTATGAGTAGAGCCTAAGGACATACTTGTCCATATGCTACAGCGGAGCGTGTCTCTCTCCCACAAAGTGAATGCTAGGATCCATTTTATTCAAACAAAACAAAAACAAAAACAAACCGACGCTCCAAGCAAAATGCATAAGATGTGACGGAATAAAAATATAGTTTCAGGGGAGGAACCTGATAATGTTGTCGATGAAGAAGGGGATGCCTTGGGCATCCCCAAGCTTAGACGCTTGAGTCTTCTTGAAATATGCAGGGATGAACCACGGGGGCATCCCCAAGCTTAGAGCTTTCACTCTCCTTGATCATATTGTATCATACTCCTCTCTTGATCCTTGAAAACTTCCTCCACACCAAACTCGAAACAACTCATTAGAGGGTTAGTGCACAATAAAAATTAACATGTTCAGAGGTGACACAATCATTCTTAACACTTCTGGACATTGCATAAAGCTACTGGACATTAATGGATCAAAGAAATTCATCCAACATAGCAAAAGAGGCAATGCGAAATAAAAGGCAGAATCTGTCAAAACAGAACAGTCCGTAAAGATGGATTTTATTAGGGCACCAGACTTGCTCAAATGGAAATGCCCAAATTGAATGAAAGTTGCGTACATATCTGAGGATCATGCACGTAAATTGGCTTAATTTTCTGAGCTACCTACAGGGAGGCAGGTCGAAATTCGTGACAGCAAAGAAATCTGAAACTGCGCAGTAATCCAAATCTAGTATCAACCTTTCTATCAAAGACTTTACTTGGCACAACAATGCAATAAAATAAGATAAGGAGAGGTTGCTACAGTAGTAAAAAACTTCCAAGAAACAAATATAAAACAAAGTACTGTAGCAAAATAACACATGGGTTATCTCCCAAGAAGTTCTTTCTTTATAGCCGTTAAGATGGGCTCAGCAGTTTTAATGATGCTCACATGAAAAATAGAGTATGAAGCAAAAGAGAGCATCAAGAAGCAAATTCAAAACAAATTTAAGTCTAACATGCTTCCTATGCATAGGAATCTTGTAAACTAGGTGATACCCCGCGCGTTGCTGCGGTAATTTTAGCATACGATGCTAAGTGAAAGATAACCAAATTCTGAGAGACATAATAATGATGTGAAGCGAACATGATGTAAAATGACCAAGAGATGCATGGAGATAAAATCTATCAATTAGCGCAGGTGAAGCAAAACGGATAAAAAAAAACTTGGCATGTAGAATAAAGTATGATGAGAAGGAAAAGCTTAGCGTTATGTATGCAATTTACTACTAAGCGACCATGAGCATATCGGATTTTCCGTTGCCTTCAATGGAATCGTCTTATTGGTTACGTTAGGAAGGATTTTTGAACTTAAAAGACAAATAATTGTTTAAAATCTCAAACACCCCTATGGTATTACCTGCCAGTTTTTCCCCTTTTTTGAGAACCTAAGCCACGGCATACGCTTTTGTATCAAGATTATGGTATGCGTGTACCTATGATTAAGATGATCTATCATCTAGAGAACACCGAAAGCTAACAAAATATGTCAATAACTCTTTTAGAGCCTAGTTAGAAAATATCTCAATACAAAACCATCAATATCAATGCTTCGTGGTATGTTATTTTGATGGCCAATAGATTTTATCTGACTGAAATGTTCCATGTGTATCAGAAACATAGTACAAAGGTGCACTGTTCTTTCCTGTTGCATGCACCTGGGACAGCATCACAGCAATCGACAATAAATGATTCAGCACCATGGCGCACAAAAAAGATGACAGAGATCCCCTGCACACAAAAAAAGTGACAGGGGTGGTTACTTCAGGATAAACATAGTAGGAGTGAAAAATAAAAATGGGAATCACCACATAGATGCTTCTGAGCTGATGGTATGGAGCCGGTCAGTTAGTAGAAATTGATTCAATCTCTTTTGCTGAACGTTGGTGAGGGATTGCCTGAGTTCGAGCCGTGTGTGCGAATGCTACCATTTCTGGGAGACTCGAGATTGCATGCAGCTAATTAATGGCAGGTCATGTTTTCCCAACATAAGGAGCTGGCATCGTAACAGTTTCACAGGAATATGTATGTAGACATAAGCAAGAAAACTGTACTGGGCAGCGTGGATAGAAAAAAGGAGCCCAATCTGATGGCGTGAGATTGTTTCAATGGATAATTCAGAGGCACAGTGCGCCCAAACCATACGGAGAGACGGTTCGTGAAGCCGAACAAAGATAAATCTGAGATTTAACGTACCTGGTAACAGAAACATTTTTCAGACTATAATCAATGGAGGGCAATCCACTGAGAGGAGAAGAACTGAAGAATATAGGAAAAGAGCAGGAAGATGGGCGGCTCACTGATGTTTCAATTCCTCCGCTTCAACGTGCCCTGGCTGCTTGTGGAGTAGAGCTCAAGGGAAATACATCCGGCAACCCCAGCACACGCAGTCGACGAACATAGAGAGCAGGTTGCTCGAGAGGGGAAACTGGGTGGGCTCGAAGAAGATATAGTCGAGGGGTTCAAATACACGGTGGAAAGCAACAGTCGGCCATTAAAATTGATTGAGCGGATCGTCGTGGGAGATGTCCAGACAGGGGACGAAACCATGGAACAACGGGAGCAATAAAAGCGGCAGCTCCGTGGGAGTTCGAGAGGCGCTCGGCCGACAGTTTCCGGTGTGAGGCATGGCTGGCGACTAAAGCGACGACCCAATCTGTTTGTCTGACCGATCGATTTTTTTTCTTGTTTTTGTTCGTGCTGCTGGTTGAGAAGAACGGGCAGGAATCCCCTCTGGGTTGTGGGGCCTGTCGAGCGAACGGGCAGTTTGGCTCCTGCCCAACACGAACCACATCTTTCAAATCTGACGGACAGGGTTAATTGGAGTGACGTGGCTGCACAAAATTTGAGCTTGCAAACATTAAATGCATTTTAGTGGGGATGAACTTTATAGATATTATAGATAAACAAGTTCATGAAGAGCAAAGTGACAAGCATAGGAAGATAAAACAAGTGTAGCTTCAAAAATTTCAGCACATAGAGAGGCATTTTAGTAACATGAAAATTTCTACAACCATATTTTCCTCCCTCATAATAACTTTCAGTAGTGTCATGAGCAAACTCAATAATATAACTATCACATAAAGAATTCTTATCATGAGTCTCATGCATAAAATAATTACTCTCCACATAAGCATAATCAATTTTATTAGTTGTAGTGGGAGCAAATTCAACAAAGTAGCTATCATTATTATTCTCATCATCAAATATAGGAGGCATAATATCATCATAATAAACTTTATCCTCCATAGTAGGCGGCACCAAAAGACCACTATCATTATAATCATCATAAATGGGAGGCATATCATAGTCAACATAAACTTTCTCCTCAATACCCGGAGGGCTAAAGAGATCATTTTCATCAAAACCGACCTCCCCAAGCTTAGAATTTTCTATATCATTAGCAACAATGGTGTTCAAAGCGTTCATACTAATATCATTGCTACTAGCATGCAAATAAGGTTCCATAGGTTTTTTAATTTTCGCATTAAACCATTCATGTCTTGACTCAGGAAATAGTACAAAAAGCTCACAGATGTTTTCCATTATGCCTTACTAGTGTTTAACAAGAAACAAAAAGATGCAATTGCAGGATCTAAAGGAAATAGCTTCGAGTACTCACACACTGGCGCCAGAAAATAGCTTACCTGGGACCGGAGTATGAGAGCCTTTTACCTTTCCTCCCCGGCAACGGCGCCAGAAAATAGCTTGATGTCTACGGGTGCTTCTATTCTTGTAGACGAGTGTTGGGCCTCCAAGAGCAGAGGTTTGTAGAACAGCGGCAAGTTTCCCTTAAGTGGATCACCCAAGGTTTATCGAACTCGGGGAGGAAGAGGTCAAAGATATCCCTCTCATGCAACCACCGCAACCACAAAGCAAGAAGTCTCTTGTGTCCCCAACACACCTAATAGGTGCACTAGTTCGGCGAAGAGATAGTGAAATACAGGTGGTATGAATATATATGAGCAGTAGTAACGGTGCCAGAAAATAGCTTGCTGGCGTGTGGTTGATGGTGGTAATATGGTAGCAGTAGTAACGCAGCAGTAGTAACGCAGTAAAACAGTAAACAAGCAGCGATAACAGTATTTAGGAACAAGGCCTAGGGATTAGACTTTCACTAGTGGACACTCTCAACTTTGATCACATAACATAATAGATAAATGCATACTCTACACTCTTTTGTTGGATGATGAACACATTGCGTAGGATTACACGAACCCTCAATGTCGGAGTTAACAAGCTCCACAATTCAATGTTCATATTTAAATAACCTTAGAGTGCATAAAAGATCAATAAGACTAAACCAAGTACTAACATAGTATGCACACTGTCACCTTCACACTATGTAGGAGGAATAGATCACATTAATACCATCATAGCAATAGTTAACTTCATAATCTACAAGAGATCATAATCATAGCATACACCAAGTACTAACACGGATGCACACACTGTCACCATTACACCGTGTAGGAGGAATAAAACTACTTTAATAACATTGCTAGAGTAGCACATAGATAAATTGTGATACAAACACATTGCAATCATAAAGAGATATAAATAAGCACTTCACTATGCCATTCATAACAGTGAATAAGTATTAAATGAAATATAGCCTAAGAGACCCACACGGTGCACACACTGTCACCTTTACACACGTGGGACAAGGAGTCTCCGGAGATCACATAAGTAAAATTCACTTGACTAGCATAACGACATCTAGATTACAAGCATCATCATATGAATCTCAATCATGTAAGGCGGCTCATGAGATTATTGTATTGAAGTACATATGAGAGAGATGAACCACATAGCTACCGGTACAACCCCGGGCCTCGATGGAGAACTACTCCCTCCTCATGGGAGACAGCAGCGTTGATGAAGATGGCGGTGGTGTCGATGGAGGAGCCTTCCGGGGGCACTTCCCCGCTCCGACAGGGTGCCGGAACAGAGACTCCTGTCCCCCAGATCTTGGCTTCGCGATGGCGGCGGCTCTGGAAGGTTTCTCGTACCGTGGCTTTTCCGTATCGAGGTTTTAGGTCGAGGGGCTTCTTATAGGCGAAGAGGCGGCGTCAGAGGGTCGAAGAGGCGGCGACACCATAGGGTGGCGCGGGCCACCCCCGAGCCGCGCCGGCCTATGGTCCCGTGGGCTCGTGGCCCCCTCTCGGTCCTTCCCGGTGTTCTGGAAGCTTCGTGGAAAAATAGGAACCCGGGTCTTGATTTCGTCCGATTCCGAGAATATTTCCTTACTAGGATTTCCGGAACCAAAAACAGCGAGAAACAGGAACTGGCCCTTCGGCATCTCGTCAATAGGTTAGTTCCGGAAAACGCATAAATATGACATATAATGTGCATAAAACATGTAGATATCATCAATAATGTGGCATGGAACATAAGAAATTATCGATACGTCGGAGACGTATCACTTCCAGAACACCCGAGAGGGACCAGAGGAGAGCCACAGGGGGCCCACACAGGGTGGCAGCGCGGCCCAAGGGGGGGGCGCGCCCCCCTATTGTGTGGCGGCTCCGTAACCCCTCTGACTCTGCCTCTTCGCCTATATAAAACCCCCTGACCTAAATCTTCGATACGAAAAAACCACGGTACGAGAAACCTTCCAGAGCCGCCGCCATCGCGAAGCCAAGATCTGGGGGACAGGAGTCTCTGTTCCGGCACGCCACCGGGACGGGGAAGTGCCCCCGGAAGGCATCTCCATCGACACCACCGCCATCTTCATCAACGCTGCTGTCTCCCATGAGGAGGGAGTAGTTCTCCATCGAGGCTAAGGGCTGTACCGGTAGCTATGTGGTTCATCTCTCTCTCCCATCTACTTCAATACAATGATCTCATGAGCTGCCTTACATGATTGAGATCCATATGATGAGCTTGTAATCTAGATGTCGTTATGCTATTCAAGTGGATTTTACTTATGTGATCTCCGGAGACTCCTTGTCCCACGTGTGTAAAGGTGACGAGTGTGTGCACCGTGTGGGTCTCTTAGGCTATATTTCACTGAATACTTATTCATCGAGTTATGATTTGAGTTGGATGTCTCTATGAAATTGTGGTGTGTTAGTACCTCCTATGAATGCTCACGGATGACGGCGTGGGGTGTTTATTAGTACTTGGGAATACATCTTTAAGGTTTGCCTACATGATGAATTAGTGTTCGTTATCTTGCCAGAGAGTAATTCAGAATAGCATAGTGAAGAGTTTATTTATATTCCTTTATGATTGCAATGTGCTTTATATCACTATTAATCTATGTGCTACTCTAGTGATGTTATTAAAGTAGTCTATTCCTCCTCCATGATATAATGGTGACAGTGTGTGCATCATGTAGTACTTGGCGTAGTTTATGATTGTAATCTCTTGTAGATTATGGAGTTAACTATTACTATGATAGTATTGATGTGATCTATTCCTCCTTTCATAGCTTGATGGTGACAGTGTGCATGCTATGTTAGTACTTGGTATAAGTGTGTTGGTCTATTATGCACTCTAAGGTTATTTAAATATGAACATTGAATGTTGTGGAGCTTGTTAACTCCGGCATTGAGGTGCTCTTGTAGCCCTACACAATTAATGGTGTTCATCATCCAACAAGAGAGTGTAGAGTGGTTTTATTATGTGATCAATGTTGAGAGTGTCCACTAGTGAAAGTATGATCCCTAGGCCTTGTTTCCAAATACCGCAATCACCGCTTATTTATCGTTTCACCGCATCTTTACTTCCTCGCAATATTACTACCATCAACTACACGCCAGCAAGCTATTTTCTCGGCGCCGTTACTACTGCTCATATTCATTCATACCACCTGTGTTTTACTATCTCTTCGTCGAACTAGTGCACCTATACATCCGACAAGTGTATTAGGTGTGTTGGGGACACAAGAGACTTCTTGTATCGTGATTGCAGGGTTGCTTGAGAGGGATATCTTTGACCTCTTCCTCCCTGAGTTCGATAAACCTTGGGTGATCCACTTAAGGGAAAACTTGTTGCTGTTCTACAAACCTCTGCTCTTGGAGGCCCAACACTATCTACAGGAATAGAAGTGTGCGTAGACATCAAGCTATTTTCTGGTGCCGTTGCCGGGGAGGAAAGGTAAAAGGCACTCACACTCCGGACCCCGGCAACTAAGCTATTTTCTGGCGCCGTTGCCGGGGAGGTAAGGTAAAAGGTATTCACATCCTCCGGCTACTAAGCTATTTCCTAGCACTGTTGCCGGTGTGTGAGTGCTCGAAGCTATTTCCTTTAGATCCTGCAATTGCATCTTTTTGTTTCTTGTTCACTAGTAAGGCATAATGGAAAACAACAAAAATATGAGAGAAATTTATGAACTTTATCTTGAATTAGGACATGATGTGTTTGAAGAGAGAATTAAAAAACCCATGGAACTTTATATGCATGCTAATGGGAATGTTATTAATATGAATGCTTTGAACACCATTGTTGCTAATGCTATGGAAAATTCTAAGCTTGGGGAAGCTGGTTTTGATGAGCATGATATTTTTAGTCCCCCAAGTTTTGAGGAGAAAATTTACTTTGATGATACTTTGCCTCCTATTTATGATGATTATAATGATAGTGGTCTTTTGGTGCCGCCTACTATGGAGAGTAAATTTTATTATGATTATACTATGCCTCCTATATTTGATGATGAGAATAATAATGATAGCTACTCTGTTGAATTTGCTCCCACTACAATTAATAAGAATGACTATGCTTATGTTGGGAGTAGTAATAATTTTATGCATGAGACTCATGATAAGAATGTTTCATTTGATAGTTATATTGTTGAGTTTGTTCATGATGCTACTGAAAATCATTATGAGAGAGGAAAATATGGTTGTAGAAATTTTCATGGTACTCTATATGCTGAAAATCTTGAAGTTGCGCTTGTCTAGTTTTCCTATGCTTGTTGCATTATGCCTACATCACTTTTTTATTTACAAGATTCCTTTTCATAGGAAGTGGGTTAGGCTTAAATTTATTTTGAATTTGCTTCTTGATGCTCTCTTTTGCTTCAACTCTTATTTCTTACGAGTGCATCATTAAAACTGCTGAGCCCATCTTAATGGCTATAAAGAAAGAACTTCTTGGGAGATAACCCATGTTTTTATTTTACTTCTGCACTTTTGTTTTATATTTGAGTCTTGGAAGTTGTTACTACTGTATCAACCTCTCCTTATCTTTATTTTATTGCATTGTTGTGCCAAGTAAAGTCTTTGATAGTAAAGTCAATACTAGATTTGGATTA
>NC_061512.1:157135743-157250616 GCF_022539505.1 Lolium rigidum
TTTCTCTGCAAACAATCATCTTCCACACAATACGGTTAATCCTTTGTTACAGCAAGCCGGTGAGATTGACAACCTCACTCGTTTCGTTGGGGCAAAGTACTTTGGTTGTGTTGTGCGGGTTCCACGTTGGCGCCGGAATCTACGGTGTTGCGCCGCACTACATCCCGCCGCCATCAACCTTCAACGTGCTTCTTGACTCCTACTGGTTCGATTAAACCTTGGTTTCTTACTGAGGGAAACTTGCCGCTGTGCGCATCACACCTTCCTCTTGGGGTTCCCAACGGACGTGTCAACTACACGCATCAAGCAAATTTATGGCGCCGTTGCCGGCGAGATCAAGACACGTCTGCAAGGGGAGTCTCCACTTCCCAATCTCTTTACTTTGTTTTTGTCTTGCTTTATTTTATTTACTACTTTGTTTGCTGCATTATATCAAAACACAAAAAAATTAGTTGCTAGCTTTACTTTATTTACTTGTCTTGTATTGCTATATCAAAAACACACAAAAATTAGTTACTTGTTTTACTTTACTTAATATCATGCATGTTTTTATTTCACTAGTTAAGCATAATGGAAAACAACAAAAATATGAGAGATCTTTATGAACTTTATCTTGAATTAGGACATGATGTGTTTGAAGAGAGAATTAAAAAACCCATGGAACTTTATATGCATGCTAATGGGAATGTTATTAATATGAATGCTTTGAACACTATTGTTGCTAATGCTATGGAAAATTCTAAGCTTGGGGAAGCTGGCTTTGATGAGCATGATCTTTTAGTCCCCCAAGCATTGAGGAGAAAATTTTCTTTTATGATTACAATATGCCTCCTATATATGATGATAGCCACTTTGTTGAATTTGCTCCCACTACAACTAATAAAATTGATTATGCTTACGTGGAGAGTAATAATTTTATGCATGAGACTCATGATAAGAATGCTTTATGTGATAGTTACATTGTTGAGTTTGCTCATGATGCTACTGAAAATTATTATGAGAGAGGAAAATATGGTTGTAGAAATTTTCATGTTACTAAAACACCTCCCTATGTGCTGAAATTTTTGAAGCTACACTTGTTTTATCTTCCTATGCTTGTTACTTTGCTCTTCATGAACTTGTTTATTTACAAGATTCCTATGCATAGGAAGCATTTTAGACTTAAATGTGTTTTGAATTTGCCTCTTGATGCTCTCTTTTGCTTCAAATACTATTTCTTGCGAGTGCATCATTAAAAGCTGCTCGAGCCCATCTTAATGGCTATAAAGAAAGAACTTCTTGGGAGATAACCCATGTGTTATTTTGCTACAGTATTTTTGTTTTATATTTGTGTCTTGGAAGTTGTTTACTACTTGTAGCAACCTCTCCTTATCTTAGTTTTGATGTTTTGTTGTGCCAAGTAAAGTCTTTGATAGTAAAGTAAGTACTAGATTTGGATTACTGCGCAGTTCCAGATTTCTTTGCTGTCACGAATCTGGGTCTACCTCCCTGTAGGTAGCTCAGAAAATTAAGCCAATTTACGTGCATGATCCTCAGATATGTACGCAACTTTCATTCAATTTGAGCATTTTCATTTGAGCAAGTCTGGTGGCCTAATAAAATCCATCTTTACGGACTGTTCTGTTTTGACAGATTCTGCCTTTTATTTTGCATTGCCTCTTTTGCTATGTTGGATGAATTTCTTTGATCCATTAATGTCCAGTAGCTTTATGCAATGTACAGAAGTGTTAAGAATGATTGTGTCACCTCTGAACATGTGAATTTTTATTATGCACTAACCCTCTAATGAGTTGTTTCGAGTTTGGTGTGGAGGAAGTTTTCAAGGATCAAGAGAGGAGTATGATGCAATATGATCAAGGAGAGTGAAAGCTCTAAGCTTGGGGATGACCCGGTGGTTCACCCCTGCATATTATAAGAAGACTCAAGCGTCTAAGCTTGGGGATGCCCAAGGCATCCCCTTCTTCATCGACAACATTATCAGGTTCCTCCCACGAAACTATATTTTTATTCCGTCACATCTTATGTACTTTTCTTGGATCATCAAGCATGCATATTGTTAGAGAAGAGCATTGGGCCGCTAACTAAAGCCATGATTCATGGTGGAAGTTTCGATCTTGGACATATATCCTCAATCTCATATGAGAATAATAATTGTTGCCACATGCTTATGCATTAAAGAGGAGTCCATTATCTCGTTGTCCATGTTGTCCCGGTATGGATGTCTAAGTTGAGAATAATCAAAAGCGAGAAATCCAAAATGCGAGCTTTCTCCTTAGACCTTTGTACATGCGGCATGGACGTACCCCATTGTGACACTTGGTTAAAACATGTGCATTGCAAAGATCCGGTAGTCCAAGCTAATTAGGACAAGGTGCGGGCACTATTAGTATACTATGCATGAGGCTTGCAACTTGTAAGATATAACTTTCATAACTCATATGCTTTATTACTACCGTTGACAAAATTGTTTCATGTTTTCAAAATAAAAGCTCTAGCACAAATATGGCAATCGATGCTTTCCTCTTTGAAGGACCATTCTTTTTACTTTTATGTTGAGTCGGTTCACCTATCTCTCTCCACCTCAAGAAGCAAACACTTGTGTGAGCTGTGCATTGATTCCTACATACTTGCATATTGTACTTGTTATATTACTCTATGTTGACAATTATCCATGAGATATACATGTTACAAGTTGAAAGCAACCGCTGAAACTTAATCTTCCTTTGTGTTGCTTCAATGCCTTTACTTTGATTTATTGCTTTATGAGTTAACTCTTATGCAAGACTTATTAATACTTGTCTTGAAGTACTATTCATGAAAGGTCTTTGCTTTATGATTCACTTGTTTACTCATGACATTACCATTGTTTTGATCGCTGCATCCACTACATATGTTTACAAATAGTATGATCAAGGTTATGATGGCATATCACTTCAGAAATTATCTTTGTTATCGTTTTACCTGCTCGGGACGAGCGAGAACTAAGCTTGGGGATGCTTGATACGTCTCCGACGTATCGATAATTTCTTATGTTCTATGCCATATTATTGATGATACCTACATGTTTTATGCACACTTTATGTCATATTCGTGCATTTTACGGAACTAACCTATTAACAAGATGCCGAAGTGTCGGTTCATGTTTTCTGCTGTTTTTGGTTTCGAAATCCTAGTAACGAAATATTCTCGGAATTGGACAAAACGAAGACCCGGGGGCCTATTTTGCCACGAACCTTCCGAGAAGACCGAAGAGCATACGAAGTGGGGCCACGAGGTGGCGACACCACATGGCGGCGCGGCCAAGGGGGCCCGCGCCGCCTATGGTGTGGGCCCCTCGTTAGGCCCCCGACTCTGCCCTTCCGCCTACTTAAAGCCTCCGTCGCGAAACCCCCGATGCGAAAAACCACGATACGGAAAACCTTGCGAGACGCCGCCGCCGCCGATCCCATCTCGGGGATTCGGAGATCTCCTCCGGCACCCTGCCGGAGAGGGATTCATCTCCCGGAGGACTCTACACCGCCATGGTCGCCTCCGGAGTGATGAGTGAGTAGTTCACCCTCGGACTATGGGTCCATAGCAGTAGCTAGATGGTTGTCTTCTCCTCATTGTGCTTCATTGTTGGATCTTGTGAGCTGCCTAACATGATCAAGATCATCTATCCGTAATACTCTATGTTGTGTTTGTCGGGATCCGATGGATAGAGAATACCATGTTATGTTAATTATCAAGTTATTACATATGTGTTGTTTATGATCTTGCATGCTCTCCGTTACTAGTAGAGGCTCGGCCAAGTTTTTGCTTTTAACTCCAAGAGGGAGTATTTATGCTCGATAGTGGGTTCATGCCTGCATTGACACCTGGGACGATGTGACGAAAGTTCTAAGGTTGTGTTGTGCTTGTTGCCACTAGGGATAAAACATTGGCGCTATGTCCGAGGATGTAGTTGTTGATTACATTACGCACCATACTTAATGCAATTGTGCTGTTGCTTTGCAACTTAATACTGGAAGGGGTTCAGACGATAACCTGAAGGTGGACTTTTTAGGCATAGATGCAGTTGGATGGCGGTCTATGTACTTTGTCGTAACGCCCAATTAAATCTCACTATACTTATCATGCCATGTATGTGCATTGTTATGCCCTCTCTATTTGTCAATTGCCCGATCGTAATTTGTTCACCCAACATGCTTTTATCTTATGGGAGAGACACCTCTAGTGAGCTGTGGACCCGGTCCATTCTTTTAATCTCGAAATACAAATCTGCTGCAATACTTGTTTTACTGTTTTCTCTGCAAACAATCATCTTCCACACAATTCGGTTAATCCTTTGTTACAGCAAGCCGGTGAGATTGACAACCTCACTATTTCGTTGGGGCAAAGTACTTTGGTTGTGTTGTGCAGGTTCCACGTTGGCGCCGGAATCTCCGGTGTTGCGCCGCACTACATCCCGCCGCCATCAACCTTCAACGTGCTTCTTGACTCCTACTGGTTCGATTAAACCTTGGTTTCTTACTGAGGGAAACTTGCCGCTGTGCGCATCACACCTTCCTCTTGGGGTTCCCAACGGACGTGTCAACTACACGCATCAACTACTAGGGCAGCGTGTCCTGGTTTTGGTATGGTCATCGGGTGATCTGCTCGACTGAACGTAATGCTCTGAGACGACCACTCGACATACCCAGTGATGTTTGCCATGATACTTTCTGCCAGATTGATTTCTCGGGTAAGCCTCTTCATTTCTCTTCGGGAGACACCCGTTCTATGGATCATGCTCATCCGCCCACGTGGTGGTGGAAACACCTCGTTGGCTTGACTTCGTTTTGCCGTCCTTAGAATCGACATACGAGTGCACGTAGCAGGGAGCGTTGATCTGCTCAGCGTAGGGCAATTCGGGAGTCCTCTGCTGCCGTGGTTTATAATTGCCACGGTTCCCAGAGTTGTTCCGATTACCGTCCTGTCGATCGTCTCTTCTATCGTCATATCGATCGTCCTGCCGATCGGAGTACCCTGCGGCTACCAGGTTGTTGTCATCATAGCTGCGGTTCTTCCTTCTCTTGTGACGATCCCTTCGACCACCCAAGTCGTGCTTCGGCTGGTCGTCATCTTCGTCGTCACTGCGCTATCGCGGCTTTCGCACGTTGTCTTCGCCATCAGCCCAGCTGTTGGCGATTTCCATTAACTTTGTCATGGTTTTCGGCTTTTTGCGTCCGATTTCTTCTATGTAGCTTTCACGTCGGATGCCATCGCTGAAGGCGTCGATTGCTCTGTCGACAGATACATCTTCGGCATCGTTTAGGAGTTTGGTGAATCTCCCGATGTATGAGCGCATCGATTCCTTCTGTTTTTGCTGGCAATGCCGTAACTCTTCAATCCCGACGGGTCTTTTGTACGTTGCTTGGAAATTGGCAACGAAGGCATCTACTAGGTCGTCCCATGATTTGATGAAACCCTTCGGCAGACCCCTTAACCAGGCTCGCGCTGAATCCTTTAGGTAAAGCTGCAAGCACTGCATTGCTGCTATCTGGTTCCCCTTATGCAAAATTACGGTCTGCAGATAGTCGTCTATCCAAGACCTTGGCTCCTGATGCCCATCGTATTTGGCAGCGTCAGTAGGGGTGGGTTTGAACTTCCTGGGTGGCATCGCCTCGCGGATTTTGTAGCTTAAACAATCGGCTCCCCTGAGCTCGCCGTCGTTCTCCTAGCTCTTATCCGAAGAATCACTGTCATACTCCTCCCTAGCGGCGCGTCGTCGCCTTGCTTTGTCAATCCTGCTCTGGGTGATTTCATCCCGAGCATCTCTCGCATCATGCTTTGAGCCACTAGCTTGCAACGTGTTTTTTTCCTTTCGCGGAACTAGATTACCTCCCAATATCGCGAGACTTTCTAGGGCACCTCGATGGGCTTGAGCCATGGATCCTTAAGGGCGTTGGTTGATGAGGTATGCAGCGAGGTTGGCTGTTGCTCCCGCAACGGTTTTCGGCCGTGGCATGCCCGCGGTGTCCATGGTCATAAAGGACTTGGTCAAGTTCGACGTTATTTCTCTAGCGTCATCTTCCGAAAGCCTGGATAGTCTTGATCGGTGCTTGCCTGCCCCCTGAGTACTTCGAGAGGCGCTTCCTTGCGAGCCTCTTCGTCGTTCGCTGGATCGGTCTGCCGCAGATAGGCGTCTCTCGAGAGTGGCTTGTTCCTTGGACAGTCGTTCCCGATTTTTCTCCAATATGGAGCGGTAAGCGTTGAGGGTGCCGACCGTGGTTCCTGCCGGGAGCGGCGTGTTGTTAAGCACGGCGGCCTTGGCTGCTGCCCACTCCTCCTCCGCGATGGTGTGGTCGCTGTTGTTGTTGCTGGCGCTGTTCTCAAAACTAGCTCGCTCGTTGGAACGGGGGTGCGATCTCCGTCTCCCCTGTTAGCAACATAAACTTGGTGGTGCGCCGCTCCTCGGGTGACACCATGGACGATGCTGTCGACACTGTCCTCTCCCGACGAATACCGGGCATTGCAGATGAACGGTGTGTCGCTCGATCCTAGCCCGTGCCTGGTGTCGCAGTTCAAGCAGTAATACGAGGTTAACTCCGAAGATGCGGGATTGTCGGATCCAACTGACATGGAAGACGCTGAACGGGGAGTCGAGGGCGCGGGCGAACTCGTCGAGCCTGTCAGACCAGCCGAAAGGTCGAGTGATGATGACGCGCTTGGACTTGTCGATCTGGAAGTGGGCGATTCCAGCAGCCGAAGGATTCCTTCTGAGTTGACGTTGTAATGGACGCTCCCGAAAGTCATCTCCATGTTGCCTTGCAGATCGGAGAAGGTCGAGCGAGACGAGTCGCTGTGCGGGGTGAATTCATAGGAGCCGAAGCGAATCGGGCTTCCTAGTTTTGGCGACGATGGTGTGGATGAAGTCGCTGATGACATGACGGGTTATGCCGATGTCCGATCTTGCGCCGATAGGGTTCCCACAGACGGCGCCAATTGTCGAGGGTACTCCTCGGCAATGCCCTCCGATTGGGGCTTAGGGTTGACGGAATCCTGCAAGCTGACACGAGACATCGGTTCACAGACAAGCGGGGAGAGCGATTTACCTAGGTTCGGGGCCCTCGATGAGGTAAAAACCCTTACGTCCTGCCTGTCTGTTCTTGATTATGAAGATATTGGGTTACAATGGGGTGCCGAATAGTTCGGCTGAGATCTCGTCGAGAGGCTAAGTGCTGCGGTGACCTAGCTCTAGACTTTTGGTGGCTAAGATTTCTAAGATTGATTGTGTCCCTCCGCGGCCCCTCTCCTGGCCTTTATATAGGTGGCCAGGTCTCAAGAGGTCTCACCGAGTACGACTAGGTTTACAGTAGTTTTAAATCTAATCTTTCCTTGTTCGACTGCTCCCTTGTCTTGCCCGTCAAGGAATCTTCTGGTGCGCCATCCAAGTGACCCGTCTTGCCTCCAAGTGCCTTCATGGGCCTCCAGCTAGACAATACGGGATAGGGCAATGTCGGTTACCCGAAGGGTAATGCCCACGTCACCTGCAGCTTTTCTTCCTCCATAACCACCACCACACCGTCGTGCTGCTGGAACTTGGAGGAGATCTACCACAACCTCCGCTGCACGCTGGAACGGGGAGAGGAAGGGCATCATGGACACCGTACGCGCGACCGAGTACGGAAGTGCTACCGGATTGCAGCATCGGGGATGATCGTCTACACCAACAACGAGATTAATCTCGTAGGCTTTGGAATCTTCGAGGGTTAGTCTCATCTCCATCTCGTTGCTCCGATCTCATAGATTAGATCTTGGATTTATTCGTTTTTGCGGTAGATTTTTTTTTGTTTTCCATGCAACGAACCCTTCAGTCAACACGGAACGGTCAACTAAACGGGAATCCTCCCGTCCGAGCTCTTTCTGCGGGTTTCAGACAAGGGCTTGGGGAATACTGAGAAAAAACTAAGGAGCTGGGAAAAACTGAGTACAACTAAGGACCCAAGGGCACGAAAATAGAAATTCCTAGACATTAAGTAAAATGTTCACCATGATTCGAAAGTTTTACTAAGTAGACACATGATTTTACTCGGGCTTACGATTGAGATTTTACTCGACTCTATGATTCAAGCCTCGACTCGGATAGTTTGTAACTTGTATGACACGGAAAACCTCAGATCCACCTCCTATATAAAGGGGAGCCGAGGGAGAAACAAGAGATCGAAATCTTTGTAACCAGAACCACCATAATCTTGAGTTGAGCACCTTTGTTCGGCTGAACCTTAGAGATTTACTTGCTCTCTACTTCTTACAAAACTCCAAGTCTACAATCCGTAGGCATTGACGAGTTAATCCCTCGTCACTCACCGCGAGTATGTCTTAAGGAAAACAAAATTAGTAAGAGCTGTTTGATTCAAAACAATCCCATATAAATTTTAGAGTATTATGATCCTTAGCATTTTTTCTTATGCGCGAGCATTTTATTCATAGGATTGAAAACCTTTCGGATTTATGTTGGAGGAATATTTTAGTCCCCTCAGCCCTCATGCACTTTTTTTTTTCCTTTTTTGCATGTGATTCAAACACTACTTGGCACAAATTATGTAGGATTTAACTAGATACGGCACTCTGATTCTACATTTTTCATATTCCCGTTTTTCGAGAATCTGCGAATCAAAGAGGTTCTGAATTACCTGTGTACTAATAAAATACTCCGTAGATGGTATTTTCAAAAAAAATCAACAATTATACAGGGTAGTAAGTAGAAAACCCCCAATAAAAAATCAAGCTGAACCGACTTAATCAGGAGCAATCACTAACCACACAGCTAAGCAGTAGTCTAGTCTAGAACGAATCCTCTTCCTACTTCCTCACGAAGAAACCAAACAGCAAAACCCCAGCCAGCCCCACCCGTCTGTGTGTAAAATAAAAAGCCACTCGCACACCATTGCATTGCATCGTCTTCTTCCTTTCCCCATGCCCATCTCCTCTCCCCTCCCCACTTTCTCTCTCCCCCCAACCTCTCTCCAGAAACGACACTGGCAGTGCCAAAACCCTCGCCGCCTCTAGCCGATCGATCCGCCCCCGCGCCGCGCCCGTCTCTCTAGGGCTCCGCCGCCGATCGGAGATCCCTCGGAGATGGCGGCGGAGATCTCGGCGCTCCTCGACCTCCTCCGCCCCGCCCCCGCCCCCGCGGACCCGCCCCGCCGCCTCCGCGCGCCCGCGGCCCAGCCGGGCCTCCAGGTGCTCGCGGCCGCCCTCGCCGCCGGCCCGCCGCCCGAGCCCGCCCGAGCCGCCGCCGTCCTCGCCGCCGCCCGCGCCGTCGTCTCCGCCGTCCTCGCCTCCTCCGGTAAGCTCGCTCGCTCCCCCGATCCCATCCCTAGTCGTCGACCGTTCTGGCTTGCTTCGCTTCTGTTCCAGGGTTTTGGATTCGCTTACTGCTCCACTAGTAGGTTCGCGTGATCTCGCGTGCACCGGTAAAGCTTCGCGGGCGCGAGATGCGCTGCGGCTGCAGCAGCTTCCTGCCGCTGCGTTAGTTCGCGAATTGCGGTCCTTAATCTGCTCGTCCCTTTCCGGGAGCAGGATCCACCTCGTTAGACGAACGGTTGGATGCCTTAGCAGTTAGCAGCCCTGTTTTGGATCGGTCTAGTAGTAAAACCATCGCGAGCGGCTTACCTGATCCGATCGGTCTAGAGCGTCCATCGTTCATTGCTTTGCGCAGCTAGAGAACTACTATTCTGCTCTACTTTGCTGTTTTACCTTCTCTGTTTTGCATGATTGTAGGGTGCGAGTCTGGATTTTGTGCCTAGCTGTTGTTTTGAATTGTTCCGTCGCGAAGCATGATCCATAACACGCTTCCTGTTTCACGCCATGCATTCAGCCGCACTTGGCTTGGCTGTTCTGTTTTAATTTACCTTGTATTGTGTTGTGAAAGTATATGTTCTTATACTTTTTAGCTTGGGTACTATTTGTGCTGCGAGGTCATGAATGCTTACAACTGTGGGCTACCACGAATTGATTCCTGTGAGCTAATTGCAGCTGCGTTATAGATGCATGCATGTGCCTGGTTCGTATAACGAATCTATAGCCCTAGTGCGTTAGTATAAAACCTGCTCTTCTTTATTTGCAATCGTTCTGGCTGCCAATGTTGGTTCTCGGAGCAAATTGGTTCTGATCCTGATCAAATGATAGGATGATTGCCATTTGGCGGTCAGCACAAATAAAGCTAGATATTGACTGTTTCACTGATTTGGTAGACATAGATGCTGTTATTTCCCCCCGCCCCTTCTTTTTCAAACTAGGTATTTGTGGATAACAAGAAAATTCGCAAGCTTATGTAAGAATCATCTATATCCTCCTGCAGTTACCTGTGGTATAAATCCTGAATTAATGTCTACTTCCTAAACTAGCAGGTTATTATGTAAGCTTAGGTTAACAGTTGTAATTTCCTTTGTTAGGTCTGTGAACACTACTTCTGGTGCCAGATTACCATATTTATATGTTGTTGCTTCCATGAATGTGCAAATTTTTGCTGGTGATTTCAGAGTAACACGGGACTACCCATTCATCCATCTCATCTGATTAGAACTTTTGAAATGTGAAGTGATCCCTGTAGTGTTGATCTCTTAATTTTGTAATCCCTGCAGTGTTGAACTCTTATTTTACCTGCTTTTTGATGCACCTTTTTTGTTTCTGCTTTGTGATAGTCTCTTGTTTACTATGTATCTTTTTCTTCTCCTTCCTTTGTTCAGTTTACTATTATTCAGTTAAAGAGTTGGGTGCATATTACATATCTGTTCCTCTCATATGCATGGAAAGTGCATTGATACATTTCATCACCTTGTTTTGAGCATCTGGTGCCAGCCCTACTGATCTGATGTTCTTCACTAAGTAGGAGTATGCTGCTGCTTCTGATGTTACTCTGTGGCTATCCTTTCTTCTCCTATATTCTATGTAGCATTGACTTGTTCTCAGACTAGGCTCTAGGCTGATGCCTGATGAGCGTCAGTTCAGCAGATCCCAGTGTGGCAGTGACATCATGGCTGCCTACTCGAAGTACTGTAGCTTCAACCCATTTTTGATGCTCGCAGGGAATAAATAAGATCAAAAAGTTTCTTGCAGTTTATGCACTATTGGAATTGAGTGTTGCTTTTAAAGTAATAGATTTGACTGTTTCCTGTGATTTTTCCTAATTAGCAACATGACTAGCGCATGTCTTTGAGAAAGGTACATGTATAGCAATTTGATATGTTTCTCACTTCGTTTTTTTTTTGTAATTTGGTTATCAGTGGAGCAAGTGGAGTCGATGGTTGTGGAGATTGTTGAGAGGTCTTTGGAATTCTGTCTCCTGTATCTCGAAAAATCATCATATGAATGCGATGACTTTGGCTTACTGGTAAGTTCTTTTTGCCACAGTGTTCACCTTTCTGTGACCCTATAAATTTGAGATGTTACCAGCTGCTGTTTCCATCACCTTAGCTGAGTCAGTGTTTCGACAAATGTGGGTTTCATTCTTTGTTAATTATTATGTTCTGCATCTTTTCAGAATGAAGTTGCCTTTTTCATGGAATCTGTGCTGCTTAGCGGGACTGCCAGCAAGGCTTACTCGTTAGAGCCTGGCATTATAAATGACATTATTGAGCAGTGGTCGTCTGTCCCAGTCGAACCTGAGCGCTTGAGCCCGCAGGAGAAATATTTCTGTTATTTAAAAGGTAAGCTCTTTCAGGCTGCGTCGGTTCAAATGAGATTCAAGGTTTTATGCACTGTTGGTGCTTTATTTGCTGATGTTTGTGTATTCTTTGATGATTACTGACCAGGTTTCAACTGCTCAAATAGTGGAGATGATCTGCAACGGTTTCGTTGGACCTTGTCACCAGAGTGTTTGCAGCAAAATTATGTTATTCCAGAGAACACTGAATTATTACATGCAGCATCTCCAAGTGCTATGGTGTCAATAGCACGTCATTTTGCAGTTGTCCATCTACATTGCATACCTCGCCTTCTTACATTGGTTCAGAAACTCTGTCAATCTCCGGCTTTGGAAGTTTTAGAAGACATCAATTTTAACATGAGGTTGTCTTTTACTCAAAGAATTTTGAAGTTAGCCCATGGTCTCGCCGTGGAATTTCCTTGTGACGTTTCTGATACGATGGTGTTATGCTCAGTAGCAAGGTGTGCTGATAGTCTGCCAGTCTTGTTTGGACTGAAGTTCAAGTTCTCTAACCATGACAGAGTGTTTTCTGGGGATGGAGTTGGAATTATGTTGCTGCAAATACTTGAAGAATTCCTACAACTGATTCAAACTGTCTTCTGCAATAGTGATATTTGTTGTACTGTACAAGTATGCATACTTGCTTCCCTTTTGGACATATTTAGCACAAAGACGTGGAGCTATGAAAAGTCAGCTGTGTGCTTAATGCCCCCATTAGCTTACTCTCCTCAGATTGTGCAATATGTGCTAAAGCTTCTTAAAAGCACCAAACGATGGACTAGTCGTGTTGACAGGGACATACCTGGCAATGTTGCTCTTGATTATTCATGCAGTCCTGGTATAGATGGGTTGTCTTGTCGAGCTCGTTCTGTGGTAGTGCCATTGCTGAAGAAATACACATGTGAGGAGTATCTACAGTATATCTTCCCTTCAAAAGAGCAATGGTTGGATGATTTGGTGCATCTCATATTTTTCCTTCATGAAGAAGGAGTAAAGTCAATGGCTGCACTTGAGAAGCCACAGTTGACTTGCACAAAACAAGCTGTTGTTTCAGAGTTGGAGTCTGTGGCTAGTCACGAGGAAGAAGCACTATTCGGGAATCTCTTTGCTGAAGCCCGTTCTACCGGAATAGCTGATAGTGTCGAACAGCCAACTTCTCTAGGGAGTGTTTCTTCAAGCAGCCAGCATGGGCCTATTCAGTTAGCTGCTGATTTAATATGCTTCATGAAAACGTGCATCTTCTCTCCTGAATGGTGTAGTGCTACATATATGGATGCCTGCAGGAAGTTTCACACAAATCATTTGGAACAATTTATGTCAATACTTAACTGCCAGGCTTGTATCTCTGATGAAAACGGTGCTGAAAACACATCATCTTACCATATGGAGACTAACCTACTGCACATCAACATGGCCTGTTTTGAACTTCTGCAAACGTTTCTTGTTTCTGAGGAGTGTCCTGCTTCTCTAAGAGAAGACCTCGTGGAGAAAGTGCTTAATGCTGAGAATGGTAAATACACTTACAACCATTATACACTTGCTCTGGTTGCCCGTGCCATTATTTCTGGGACAAACTCAGCTTATAATCTGGGAAGAAAAGTTTTTGTTCAGTACTTCGATTATCTTTTGGAGAAGGCAAATGACAAGTCATCCAGCCCACTGAATTTCAACGATTTCTGTGAAGCTCTTCCCTGTGCTTTTCATCTGGAAATTCTTTTGGTGGCATTCCATTCAACCAGCGGGTCAGAGAAATCTGATTTGACCAAGATTGTGCTTTCTTCCCTAGAAAAAATGAGACATTCTCCACCCAGAAAAACTGCACCCGAACTCACAAGATGGGCTTTAGTCTTTTCAAGACTTCTGCTTGTCCTGCGACATATTTTGTTGTATCCACTGACACGTCCATCATGGTTGTTTACGAGGTTAAGATCCAGGATGCGGGATATCCAAGTGAAGGAAGAGCAGCTACGTTCCATGAATGATTGCTTGCCATCATTTGCAACTGTTATTGTGGAGGGCATGCTTGCTGATACTGTCAAGGAATATGCTACAACTAGTAGCTTGCTCTTGCAATTGCTTGAT
The DNA here is from genome assembly GCF_022539505.1 of Lolium rigidum. Classification (NCBI taxonomy): domain Eukaryota; kingdom Viridiplantae; phylum Streptophyta; class Magnoliopsida; order Poales; family Poaceae; genus Lolium; species Lolium rigidum. The sequence continues at coordinate 157,149,500 of NC_061512.1, forward strand.
GTGACTCCAGCTCATGCCGAGTTCTACTCTGATAAGTCTGCTCTTGGAACTTTAGGCTTGAACGTGGCAGATTTGAGCGTAACAATTTCAGAAATACTTGGTTGTTGGAGGGATATGAAACCCGAAGTGGCTGAGGATCTCATTGTTGAAAGATATGTATTTCTGATTTGCTGGAGCACTTTTGCTGGTATAGGCTATCATGGCAGTGATGCTCTTCTCCGGAATGATGGTCTGTCCAACCCCGACTTTGCAAATGTCGACTTATTCCTCTCATTTGCTTTGAGTGCAAGCGATGATGCTTCACCTCTTGTGGGTGCCAAGCTGCCTGCTGTAGCTTTTGGATTCCTGAAGTCATTGCATTCTGAGATTATTCTTGCTTCAAACAAGCTGGAAACTTGGGATTTTTCCAGGAAAGGAGCATGGCTTTCTCTTATTCTCTCTCTCATCAATACTGGTGAAAAAACTGATGTGGACTCACATGAGCAATCTTTTCTTGGGAAGAGTTTTGCTAAATACATAAGTGAAAACAGTGGACATTGTTTAAGTGTTTTATCATCTCTCTTGGAGACCTATCTTCTTACTTTTAGGGAAGCATATCTCTCACTTGTCGATAGAGGAAGGCATTCCAAGGATCATTGCCATCCTTCCTTGCTGCTTAAGCATTCTGCATTCGACAAATCCAAGCATCATATCCTTCTTGAGAAAGTTGGTTCAAACATGGAAATGCTGGACCGTTTATGTGATCTTCCGGCAAGGATAGATGGAGTTGCTACAAAACTAGGTGAAGTGCAGAAAAATTGTTTCCCCTTGAAGTGCTTGTTACATGGATTTCCATCGGAGTACGCTTCTAGCAACAGTGCTCTTCTTTCTTGTATTCTCGTGATACACGAGATCATACGCACCTTTGATGGATACATAAAGATCATGCAACCAGGAGATAGAGATCAAGTTGATGTGGATGTTATTTCAAAACTGCTTAGCATGGTGATGGCTGTAAGATCGGATCGAATATTCAGATCCATTTATGGACAGTGTGATGCTATATTTATGAGTCTAATCAACCACAGGGATGATCTTGCTGGATACACTGACCTGTTCACCCTGAAGCAGCTAGAAGGGTTCCTGGCTGACGTCAATTCAAAAGAAAGCATTGACCATGAGACGGAAGAAATTCTTGTTTCTACAATTGTTGATCTAGTGGAGGACATTCGAGCTAAATCAGATGTATTCAAATTCTTCCTTGGTGATGCAGAGGGTGCACCTGAAGGAGCAAGCAGTCTTTTTGCTCCCGAGCATGCTGAAATGTCTGTCTTTATTGATATGTTGGACAGATTCCAGTCTGAGCAGGTTAATTTGAAGATCCTTCGCTTGTTCACTGATATTTTAGGTGCTGGTCTTTGTCCCACTCTCAAGGTGAAGTTGCAAAATAGATTTGTTGGAATGGAGGTGTCCTGCTTTTCTTCCTGGTTAGATTTCAGAATATTGGGCCATTCTTTGAAAACTGAAAGCACCAATGGTATTGTAGTAGGCTCGACAGCCCTAAGAGAATCAGCTGTGGATTTTCTTATGTGCCTTATCTGCCCTTCATCTGAAACATTAGCCAAAGAACTTCAGCATCACCTCTTTGGTGCAATGCTACTTTTACTTGATAGAGCATTTTTGTCATGTGATCTCCAGACTGCCAAAGCATATTTCCATTTTCTTGTTCAGCTGTCGAGTGAGGAATCACATTTCAAGCAGCTGTTTGAAAAGACTCTGGTGCTGATGGAGACAATGGTCGGTAATGAAGGTTTGCTTCATGCTTTGAAGTTTCTGTTTATGTTTGTGGAGTCGGTGTTTGGCGATGCTGGACTAAACAGGACTGCCCTTAAGAGGCTTTCATCTAAAAATTCTGTCAACAGTTGTGGCTCGGGGTCTCTCATACCAAAACAATTGAAGAATTCAGACGACCCTTTTCTTCACACCAATCAAGAAAATAATTCTGCTATTGATTGTGATGCTAGTTCTGGTGAGGAAGATGAAGATGATGGAACATCTGATGGGGAATTGGGGAGCATGGATAGAGATGATGAAGAGGATGGAAACAGTGAAAGGGCACTAGCATCCAAAGTGTGCACATTTACATCCAGTGGTAGCAATTTTATGGAACAACATTGGTATTTCTGCTATACTTGTGATTTGACTGTTTCCAAGGGTTGCTGTTCTGTATGTGCCAAGGTGTGCCATCGGGGGCATCGCGTTGTTTATTCTCGCTCAAGCCGTTTCTTCTGTGACTGCGGAGCTGGCGGTGTGAGAGGAAGCAATTGCCAGTGCTTGAAACCTCGGAAATTTACTGGAACATCCAGTGTACCACCACCTGCTGCTTGCAGCTTCCAGCCCATGTTGCCTTATCACGATGATCTGGAACAGGTTGCAGATAGTGGCTCTGATTTTGAAGATGACATCTCAACTGATGCTGATAATTCGCTGAAGTTATCTGTGCCAAAAGGCTTCAGTGATGGGCTCCCTGTATTTCTGAATAATCTTGATATTGAAGTTCGAATGCTTGAACTCTGCAAGAAGTTGCTTCCAACGATACTTAGCCAAAGAGAGTTAAATCTTCTGAAAGATAGGAAAGTTCTGTTAGGAGGTGATATGCTGGTGTCACATGCTTCGGATGTTTTCCAACTAAAGAAAGTTTTCAAAAGTGGATCACTGGACCTGAAGATAAAGGCGGATTATCCGAATTCAAGGGAGCTTAAGTCACATCTTGCCAGTGGTTCTCTCACTAAATCGTTGCTGACTGTCAGCATTCGAGGCAAGGTTGCTGTTGGAGAAGGGGATAAAGTTGCTATATTTGATGTGGGACAAATTATTGGACAGCCAACTGCAGCCCTTGTTACAGCAGACAAAACAAATGTGAAGCCACTCTCCAGAAACATAGTTCGGTTTGAAATTGTTCATCTGATTTTCAATCCATCACTGGACCATTACCTCGCTGTTGCTGGATATGGCGATTGCCAAGTACTGACATTAAATAGCCGTGGTGAAGTAACAGATCGCCTAGCCATAGAACTTGCTCTGCAAGGAGCTTACATTCGCCGTGTGGAATGGGTTCCAGGTTCTCAGGTACAACTCATGGTAGTAACGAACATGTTTGTGAAAATCTATGATCTCTCACAGGACAATATAAGCCCATTGCATTATTTTACTGTGGCCGATGATATTATTGTTGATGCCACCCTCGTCCCCTCCTCAATGGGCAAATTGGTGCTTCTTGTTCTTTCTGAAGGGGGCCTACTGTATAGGCTCAATGTTTTATTGGCGGGTGATGTTGGTGCCAAAACATTGACTGACACAATCTTGGTTAAAGATGCAGTATCTATGCATAAGGGACTATCGTTGTACTTCTCATCAACCTACAGGCTTATATTTGTGTCTCATCAAGATGGCACTACTTTCATGGGTCGCTTAGATACTGATTCTTCATCAGTTACTGAGTTATCATATATATGCGAGGAAGATCAAGATGGTAAATCCAAGCCGGCTGGACTTTACCGCTGGAGAGAGCTAATAACTGGCAGTGGGACTCTTACCTGTCTATCAAAATTTAAATCAAATGCTCCTCTCGCTGTGTCTTTGGGTCCTCATAAGCTGTTTGCACAGAACATGAAATATGGTACTGGTTCAAATACTCCAATGGTGGGTGTAGCGGCATATAAGCCTTTGTCCAAAGATAAAACACATTGTCTTCTTCTATATGATGATGGAAGCCTCCATATTTACTCACGTGCACCTAGTGGAGGTGATAGTTCAACGAGCCTTACTGCAGAACAAACGAAGAAGCTGGGCAGCAGTATCCTCAGCAGTAGGGCTTACGCTGGCACCAAACCAGAATTTTCTCTTGATTTTTTTGAGAAGACAACTTGCATCACGTCTGATATGAAATTTAGTAGTGATACAACAAAAAGTAGTGATTCTGAAAGCATCAAGCAGAGACTGACCTCAGATGATGGGTATCTAGAGAGTGTGACATCCGCTGGCTTCAAGGTAGGAAGTGCTGACCTGTTGATCATATTGTTGACTAATGTGAATTATTTTACCTATGAGGGTGATATTGTTTATATTGTTCTGCTCCCCTTTGATAGACGTAGTTACTTATCTGCACTCTTTGGCTGTAGGTGTCTATTTCAAATCCAAATCCTGATATTGTCATGGTTGGTTGTCGAATCCATGTGGGTAACACATCTGCTAGCAATATCCCTTCGGAAATCACGATGTTCCACAGAGTTATCAAGCTAGATGAAGGCATGAGATCATGGTATGATGTTCCATTTACTACCGCTGAATCACTTCTGGCTGATGAAGAATTCACAATTACAGTTGGCCGAACATTCGATGGTTCATCTATGCCTAGGGTAGATTCTATCGAAGTTTATGGTCGTGCCAAAGATGAGTTTGGGTGGAAAGAGAAAATGGATGCTGTACTTGATATGGAAGCACATGTCATGGGTGGTACTGCTGGTGGAAAAATAGGGAAGAGACCCCAAACGTTGCAAACTGCTCCTATCCAGGAGCAGATTTTGGCAGATGCTCTCAGGATCCTCTCACGGATATATCTGCTCTGCCAACCGAGCTGTTGTACTGACACAATTGATGCAGACCTTAATAATCTAAAATGCAGAGCTTTGTTGGAAACCATCTTTCAAAGTGACAGGGAGCCTCTTCTACATTCTGCTGCATGTCGTGTCCTTCAGGCTGTTTTTCCAAAGAAGGAAATATACTATCATGTAAGTTTCAAGTATCTTTGTGCAATATACTTCTAATATTTATGGCCTGGCGTTCCCTTTTGCTCTACTGTTACTGTTCTAATTTATTCTTAATCGTTGCACAGGTTAAGGACACTATGCGCCTTCTAGGAGTAATAAAGTCACTTCCAGCAATTACATCAAGAATAGGAGTCGGAGGTTCTGCATCTAGCTGGGTGATGAAAGAATTTATTGCCCAGATCCATACTGTGTCTAAAGTTGCTTTGCACAGGAAACTAAACTTGGCCTCGTTTCTTGAGAATCATGGTAGGAATTCTACCTCAGCAATAATTTTATCGAGGACTCCCTTATCTGATGGTTCTGATTTCTTATTATTCCAACTAGTACACAATACACAAAAATCACATTTTGTTTTTATCTGTTCCAGTCAACCTTTTGGCTGCATAACCATTTTATGACCCATAATGATCAATATAACACATGAAATATTGTTGTTGGTATATTTGCCATAAAAAGATACTTCTGTCATATTATACTTAATTTTGCTACTATATAGCAATAAAGTTACCAAAGTTGCATATTGAAGATTGCACCAAATAAGGAAATGCATTCTTACTGTAAGGATTAGATTATTGTGTAAGACGATGAATATGGTGGAGTTCAGCGGTTGTTCTATTAAGCCTTGTGGGCGGCTTCATGGCTTGGAGGGCAAGAGGCCTCTTGTAGAGATAAGTCTATCGATTACTACTGAACTACCAAATGTAGAGTTCTGCCAATATATCACATGTCAGCCAATTTTAGCTTATTGAGGAATTATATCAAGTCCATTTTTCTATTATGGCTCGGAATGCTTATTGCATTGAGGCCCAAATGAGCAATTTGTGAGTACAAGAACACAAATCCTAGACTGAAGTGCATTGCCAATTTTTTCCTTCACCTATTGTAGATTCAGAAATTACATCTGCAAAAGACCAGTTTGTCTTTTGTTTGTGAAATCAATTGGGTAGTGCTGATTCCGAAACTATGTATGCAAAGCACCAGTTTGCTTTTTGTTGTGGTATTGTTGTGGAATCAAGTTGGGGAAACAGTTCTTACACTTATGAAATATTGTTTTTATTGGCTACATATGTTCAAAATTATATAATACTTAAACAGAAAATGCAATGGCAAATACTTCCATGGGAAGTTCACTGCTAGGAGTAAGAAAAGGTGGAGTAACATTTGTTCTTTAGCTAACTGGCCTATATGTTCATGTGGGTGGGTAATGCATGCACATAATGTTGGCAAGGCATTGATTTTTCAATGTGGCAACACATCTTTCTTTGTCTTCACTCTTCTGTTGTCTTCACTTCTGTTCTGGGAATAAGATGTGCTGTGCTAAACGCCACTAAGGACTGTTTTTTGTTGACTAATATGAATAGGCATGCAATTGAATCATGTGTAGTTGCAATGATATTTCAGCAGTTACTGTTGCTGCCGCTGTCTTCAATTGGAACTTAAAACGATAGCACGGTATTAGGAACATGAATCGTATACTAAATTAAACTATTTCCTTCCTGCAAAAAAGACTATGACCTGTAAATTGGCATGTTTCCTTGTGGAGAATAATAGCATATCTTTGTATTTTACAGGTACAGAATTAGTGGATGGACTTATGCAAGTTTTTTGGGACATTTTGGATTTGGAGAGGCCAGATACTCAAATGATAAATAATCTTGTCATACCTTGTGTGGAATTTATTTATAGCTACGCTGAGTGCTTGGCGTTGCGTGCAAATGAAAAATCTGGTGCTTCAGTGGCACCTGCAGTTGCTCTATTGAAGAAGCTACTATTTGCACCATATGAAGCTGTTCAGACTTCTAGCAGGTGATCTTTCTGTATTTGCTGTACATTGATATTCCCCATTTTTTTGGTGGCTATCAGCTCTCGCTGTTCTTTCTATGCTTAGTTTAAATTTTGTTACTTGTTTCAGTTTGGCTATTTCATCACGATTTCTGCAAGTCCCTTTCCCAAAGCAGACAATGATAGCTAATGATGATGGCTCTGATAATAATGCAAAAACAAGTGCTTCAACAATGAATCCCACTAGTGGAAATGCTCAGGTTATGATTGAGGAAGATCCTGCCACATCGTCAGTGCAGTACTGTTGTGATGGTTGTTCCACTGTTCCAATACTTAGGCAAAGGTGGCACTGCAACATTTGTCCAGACTTTGACCTGTGTGAAACCTGCTATGAGATACTTGATGCAGATCGTCTACCTGCACCACATTCAAAAGATCATCCCATGTCAGCAATAACAATTGAACTTGATACATTTGGAGGTGAGGGCAATGACATCCATTTTCCTATCGATGAGCCAGCAGATACCAGTGTTCTTCATCCTCCTCCTGACGATAGAAGTGTCAAAACCTCACAGTCACCGATTCATGTACTGGATGCAAGTGGATCTGCAGATTTCCCTGGGTCCATGGCAGACCAAAGAACAGTTTCAATTTCTGCATCCAAACGTGCTATTAACTCCCTGCTCCTGAGTTGTCTAATTGAAGAGCTCAGAGGCTGGATTGGGACAACTGCTGGCACTCGAGCTATACCTATAATGCAGTTGTTCTACAGACTTTCATCTGCAGTTGGTGGACCTTTCATGGATAGCTCAAAGCCAGAACATTTTGATTTGGAAAAATTTGTTAAGTGGCTATTGGATGAAATCAATACAAGTAAACCATTTCCCGCGAAAGCACGTTGTTCTTTTGGAGAAGTCTCGATCCTTATTTTCATGTTTTTCACACTTATGTTCCGTAACTGGCATCAACCTGGGAGTGATAGCTCTCATGCGAAGTCAGGTGGAACTTCTGATTTGACTGAGAAAGGTCCTGTTCAGGTTCCAGTATCAACGACAAGTCTTCCATCTCCCAGTGATGACCAGGATAAAAATGAGTTTGCTTCTCAGTTGATTCGTGCTTGTTCCGCCCTCAGGCAACAGTCGTTTCTGAATTATTTAATGGATATACTGCAGCAGCTTGTTCATATTTTCAAGTCATCTTCCACAAATGGAGAAGGTGGTTCTTCTGGTTCAGGTTGTGGATCCCTATTGACAGTGCGGAGAGAGCTACCAGCTGGAAATTTCTCTCCCTTTTTTTCTGATTCATATGCCAAATCTCACCCGACCGATCTATTTGTGGACTACAACAAATTGTTGTTGGAGAATACTTTCCGGCTAGTATATAGCATGGTTAGACCGGAAAAGGATAAGTCAGCTGAAAAGGATAGAAGTTACAAGGTTCCCAACACTAAGGATCTTAAGTTGGATGGATTTCAGGATGTTCTTTGCAGCTATATTAGCAATCCTCATACTACATTTGTTCGTAGATATGCAAGGAGGCTATTCCTTCATTTGTGTGGCAGCAAGACTCACTATTACAGTGTTCGGGATTCGTGGCAGTATTCCCATGAAGTTAAGAAACTTCATAAAATCGTAAACAAGTCTGGAGGTTTCCGAAATCCTGTGCCTTATGAGAGAAGTGTTAAGCTCATAAAATGTTTATCTACTCTTTGTGATGTGGCTGCAGCAAGGCCCAGAAATTGGCAGAAGTTCTGTTTGAAGCGCATGGATCTTCTTCCTTTTCTGATGGATAATTTTTACTATTTCAGTGAAGAGTGCATTATCCAGACTCTCAAGCTTCTGAATTTAGCCTTTTATTCAGGAAAAGATGTCAATCATAACGTGCAAAAAACAGAGAGTGGGGATCTTGGAGTTCCTACAAGAACAGGTTCACAATCTTCAGATTCAAAAAAGAAGCGGAAAGGTGATGATGGTTCGGAAGGCGCTTCGGAAAAATCCTGCATGGACATGGAGCAGGCTGTGGAAGGGTTCAATGGTAAGGAAGGGGATGTGTTGAAGCGCTTTGTTGATACATTCTTGCTAGAGTGGAACTCAGGAAGTGTCCGCCAGGAGGCTAAATGTGTTCTGTTTGGACTGTGGTACCATGCAAAGAATCCGTTCAGGGAAACAATGTTAAAGGTTCTACTGCAGAAGGTGCAATATCTTCCCATGTATGGCCAGAACATCATTGAGTACACTGACCTCATGACCTGTTTACTGGGAAAAGCAAATGATTCTACTGCAAAGCAGAACGACACTGAACTTCTGAATAAGTGTTTAACATCTGATGTAATAAGCTGTATTTTTGACACACTCCATTCGCAGAATGAGCTACTAGCAAATCATCCAAATTCCCGTATATACAATACGCTGAGTTGCTTAGTGGAGTTTGATGGCTATTATTTGGAGAGTGAGCCTTGTGTAACCTGTAGCTGTCCAGATGTTCCATATTCAAGAATGAAGCTTGAAAGCCTCAAGTCCGAGACCAAATTTACTGACAACAGGATAATAGTAAAATGTACTGGAAGCTTTACTATACAGTCAGTTACAATGAATGTTTATGATGCTCGAAAGTCAAAGTCAGTGAAAGTACTGAACCTGTATTACAACAACAGGCCTGTAACAGATTTGTCTGAACTGAAGAACAATTGGTCTTTGTGGAAGCGTGCCAAAAGCTGCCATCTTACTTTTAATCAGACGGAATTGAAGGTTGAATTCCCCATCCCAATTACAGCATGCAATTTTATGATTGAGCTTGATTCATTTTATGAAAATCTTCAAGCTTCCTCCCTGGAGTCACTGCAGTGCCCACGGTGTAGCAGGTCTGTCACTGATAAGCATGGAATCTGTAGCAACTGCCATGAAAATGCATATCAGTGTAGACAATGCAGAAATATTAACTACGAAAACCTTGACTCTTTTCTTTGCAATGAGTGTGGATACAGCAAATATGGCCGTTTTGAATTCCATTTCATGGCAAAACCAAGTTTCTCGTTTGATAACATGGAAAACGATGATGATATGAGAAAAGGATTGGCAGCAATTGAGTCAGAGTCAGAAAATGCTCATAGGCGATATCAGCAACTAATGGGATTTAAGAAGCCTCTCATCAAACTTGTATCCAGTATAGGTGAACAGGAGATAGATTCACAACAGAAAGATGCTGTCCAGCAGATGATGGTGTCCTTGCCTGGGCCCACTTGCAAGGTAAATCGCAAGATTGCACTTCTTGGTGTTCTGTATGGTGAAAAATGCAAAGCGGCTTTTGACTCAGTCAGCAAAAGTGTTCAGACACTACAAGGACTGCGCCGTGTTCTAATGGCATATCTGCACCAGAAAAATTCTAATGATGCTAATGCATTGCCAGCCTTTTCAATACCAAGGTCTCCGAGTAGCTGCTATGGGTGTAGTACTACATTTGTTACACAATGCCTAGAGCTATTACAAGTGCTATCTAAACACACAAACTGCAGGAAGCAACTTGTCGGTGCTGGCATTTTATCAGAGTTATTTGAGAACAACATTCATCAGGGCCCTAGAACTTCACGCACTCTTGCGAGGGCTGTGCTATCTTTATTCTCTGAAGGTGATGCAGATGCAGTCCAGGAACTGGACAAGTTAATTCACAAGAAGGTGATGTATTGTCTTGAGCACCATCGCTCCATGGATATTGCACAATCAACGCGAGAAGAGTTACAGCTCCTTTCGGAGACATGTGCCCTTGTAGATGAGTTTTGGGAGGCACGGCTACGTGTCGCATTTCAGCTGTTGTTCTCTTCTATTAAAGTTGGAGCAAAGCATCCTGCCATTTCAGAGCATATTATTCTTCCTTGTCTAAGGATAATTTCTCAGGCTTGCACACCTCCAAAATCTGAAGCTGGGGACAAGGAGCTAGTTGCGGGTAAATCCAACTTGATGTTGCAATCAAAGAATGATGATACAATAGGTCACTCGCCAAGTAATGTAACCAGTTCCAAGGTTCAGTCTGATGCATCCGTAAAAAGTTCTGATGGAAGTCGAAGAGGTCAGGATTTGCCACTTCTGAGCTATTCAGAATGGGAGAGTGGTGCGTCATATCTGGATTTCGTGAGGAGGCAATACAAGGTATCACAGGCTGTTAAAGGAGTACAGAAAACACGTCATGATCCGCAGAAACCTGATTACCTTGTTCTAAAATATGGACTCAGATGGAAGCGTCGTGCATGTCGGAAATCATCTAAAAGTGACTTCTCAAAATTTGCCTTGGGCTCCTGGGTTTCTGACTTGATTTTAAGTTCCTGTTCTCAATCAATAAGATCTGAAATATGCACTCTTATAAGCCTGCTATGCCCATCGAACTCTCCCAGACAGTTCCAGTTATTGAACTTGCTCATGTCATTACTTCCTCGGACACTGTCAGCTGGTGAGAGTGCAGCGGAGTACTTCGAGTTACTGGGGACGATGATTGATTCAGAGACTTCACGTCTTTTCTTAACTGTTCGTGGTTGTTTAACCACGTTGTGTTCTTTGATAACAAAAGAAGTGTACAATGTTGAATCACAGGAGAGAAGCCTTAGTATTGACATATCACAAGGATTCATTCTTCATAAGCTTGTTGAGCTCCTAAATAAATTTCTTGAAATTCCTAATATTAGAGCAAGGTAAATCTCATCAAATCCCAAATCCACCACCTTCTCTGTTAGCTTACATGTGACCCATGCAATTGTTTCTAATATGTCTTCACATTTTCTCCATGTTCCAGATTTATGACTGATAAGTTACTATCGGAGGTGCTGGAGGCCTTTTTGGTTATCCGTGGGCTAGTTGTGCAAAAGACAAAGTTAATCAATGACTGCAATCGGCTTTTGAAAGACCTTCTTGATAGTTTGCTCATAGAGAGTACCGCAAACAAACGCCAATTTATTCGTGCTTGCATCACTGGATTGCAGAAGCATGTGAAGGAGAAAAAGAGACGGACATCTCTGGTACAAGCACAAACTTATTTTGGTATGGATATTGTGCTTACATCTTATCAACACTAACTACAAAATGCATCTTTCTGTGATTTACTCTTTTACAGTTTATTCTGGAGCAACTCTGCGATTTGATTTGCCCAGTGAAACCGGAGCCTGTTTACCTTTTGATTCTGAACAAGGCACATACTCAAGAAGAGTTTATCAGGGGTTCTATGACAAAGAATCCATACTCCAGTGTGGAGATTGGTCCACTTATGAGAGATGTGAAGAACAAAATATGTCAGCAACTTGATATGATTGGACTTATAGAAGATGACTATGGTATGGAGTTACTGGTTTCTGGGAATATAATCTCACTTGACCTTAGCATCTCCCAAGTCTACGAGCAAGTGTGGAAAAAACACCATGGCCAAACTCAGCATTCTTTGTCCAATACCAGTACACTCTCTGCTGCTTCATCTGTCAGAGATTGCCCACCAATGACAGTAACCTACAGACTGCAGGTATGTATGATGGTTTGGCTTCCCTTTTCTTGCCTTAATTTTTTATTCACATGTAGAACCTTGCTAGCTGTAGCAGTTTTTTTGTATCTTAATGCTTGTTTCTACTCGTTGTTCCTTGGCCACAAAGAAGTTAGTATGGACCTTTAACCTCACATTGTTTAATCATGTCCTCTGTAAAGCACTAAGTATTCAAAACGTTTAACTATTTTTTCTGACAATTACATAGTATTCCTAGTATATCCCATAATAGCTATTGTTGGAAGGACACTGTTGTACATGAATCGAGGAGTCTGAGTATAGTCTAATTTGATTCGAAGCTTGTCAAGCATTGTGCTTGATTTTCTGCCTCCTGCTGTATTTATGTATGTCCAGATTTATTCACATAGTTCATTGTTGTGTTAATAGAATTTTTTTTCTGATCAGGGTTTAGATGGTGAAGCCACTGAGCCTATGATTAAAGAGCTAGAAGAGGAAAGGGAGGAATCACAAGATCCCGAAATTGAGTTCGCCATAGCAGGTGCTGTCAGGGAATGTGGAGGACTTGAAATTATACTAAGCATGATCCAGGTATGTTTTGTCAACACATAGTGTTGGTTTTCTTGTCCCTTAATCAGTGGAGTGTCATGAATTTGAAAAAATATGTTTATCTGACTGTTGTGCTTCAATCCGATTCTTGGTATTGAATCTCAGTTTCCTTTTTATCAGAGTCTACGTGATGACGAGTTAAGATCTAACCAGGAAGAGTTGGCTTCAGTTCTTAACCTTCTCAAGTATTGTTGCAAAATCCGTGAAAACAGATGTGCTTTACTACGTCTGGGTGCCCTTGGTTTGCTACTTGATACAGCCAGGCGTGCATTCTCAGTAGATGCAATGGAACCAGCTGAGGGCATTCTGTTAATTGTAGAAAGTCTTACACTGGAAGCTAATGAGAGTGATATAAGTATTTCGCAAAGTGTATTTACAACTAGTATTGAGGAGACTGGTGCTTGTGAGCAGGCCAAGAAAATTGTTGTCATGTTTTTGGAGAGGCTATGCCATCCCTTAGGTACCAAAAAGTCCAACAAGCAACAAAGGAATGAGGAGATGGTGGCCAGAATCTTGCCTTACTTGACCTACGGGGAGCCAGCAGCTATGGAAGTTCTTGTTGAACATTTTGAACCCTACCTTAGAGATTGGGGTGAGTTTGACCGGTTGCAAAAGCAACACGAGGAGAATCGAAAAGATGATGATTTAAGCCAAAAGGCATCAATGCAGAGATCTGCTGTTGAAAACTTTGTTCGAGTCTCAGAGTCACTCAAGACAAGTTCCTGCGGTGAGAGGCTGAAGGAGATTATTCTAGAGAAGGGCATAACAAAAGCTGCTCTAGGGCATCTGAGGGAAAAGTTTGCTTCTGCAGGGCAGACTGGCTCTAGAACTAGTGCAGAATGGACAGCTGGATTAAAGCTACCATCTATTCCATTCATCCTGTCAATGTTGAAAGGGCTTGCGAAGGGACATTTACCTACACAGAAGTGTGTCGATGAAGAAGGCATTTTACCACTTCTCCATGCTTTAGAAGGGGTGCCTGGTGAAAACGAGATTGGCGCAAGAGCGGAAAATCTTTTGGACACCCTAGCCAACAAAGAAAATAATGGTGATGGCTACCTTGGAGAGAAGATTCAAGAACTGCGGCATGCTACAAGGGATGAGATGCGCCGCCTTGCTCTTAAGAGAAGAGAAATGCTACTTCAGGTAACTGCCACAGATATAGTTTCATCAGCTGTTATGTTTCTACTGATAGTTTTGATCCTGCTTTAAAAACTAATAATTTCTTCTGCAAAACTGACATCAGAACTTTCATGTGCAAAATCGTGTTGAATCCTCAACTCATTTTTTCAGGATATTATTGATAGCTTTGTATTTTGACCTTGGGATATACATGTGTGCCATAAATTAACTAACATTTTGCTGCCTTCTTTCTCTAGGGGCTAGGAATGCGACAAGAGTTCGGTTCAGATGGTGGTAGGCGCATAGTTGTCTCTCAGCCTATTATTGAAGGTTTTGATGACGTGGAAGAAGAGGAGGGAGGACTAGCATGTATGGTTTGTAGAGAAGGGTATACTTTAAGGCCAACAGACATGCTAGGAGTCTATGCTTTCAGTAAACGGGTGAACCTGGGTGCAACAAGTTCTGGAAGTGGCCGTGGGGACTGTGTCTTCACTACTGTTAGCCACTTCAACATCATACACTACCAATGTCATCAGGAAGCCAAACGAGCTGATGCTGCACTGAAGACTCCTAAAAAGGAATGGGACGGGGCTACCCTGAGAAATAATGAGACATTGTGTAATTGTATCTTCCCACTGAGAGGCCCATCTGTTCCACTTGGGCAGTACAACCGGAGCGTTGATCAATACTGGGACCAATTGAATTCTCAAGGACGAGCAGATGGAAGTCGTCTCCGGTTGTTGACATACGACATTGTTCTGGTATGTGACTCTTGTCGTTTTGATCTCCTTGTTGTACAAATAGGAAATGCATTTTAGAGTTTGCACTATGACCGTGTTATGTATGAATGAATGTATTATTTCACATCTGACACATGACTAATCGTACTAAATGGTTCTGTTATTTTTGCTAGATGTTGGCCAGGTTTGCCACAGGTGCTTCTTTCAGCACTGACTGCAAAGGTGGGGGGAAGGAGAGCAATTCACGGTTTCTTCCTTTCATGATCCAGATGGCTTCTCATCTTGTAGATGGAAGCGCTAATCAGCAGCGTCATGCGATGGCCAAGGCTGTCTCTACTTACCTGTCCAGTTCTCCATCAGCTCCAGAGTCTCCCAGTCGGGTTTCAGCTCCTCTCTCTGGAGCTCGTGGTAGTACAGGGTCGTCAGAAGAGACGGTACAGTTTATGATGGTTAATTCTCTGCTCTCCGAGTCATATGAGAGCTGGACGCAGCACCGCCCTGCTTTCCTGCAGAGGGGAATCTACCATGCTTACCTGCAACACAAGCACGGGCGATCCACCCTCAAGCTGCCGGCTGACTCATCTTCCTCCGCAGTCCGGTCAGATGAAGGTTCATCCGCTGATCCAGACGATGGCAAGAAGCTCTTTGCCATTGTCCAGTCAATGCTGGTATACACTGGCTTGATTGAGCAGCTGCAGCAGTTCTTCAAGAAGGGCAAAAAATTATCTGGGACTAGCAAGTCGAGCGAGAAAGATGAAGCGAGCAGTAAGTGGGAGGCCACATTGAAAGAAAGGATGAGCAACATGAAGGAGATGGTGGGGCTGTCAAAGGATCTGCTATCGTGGCTAGAAGACATGACCTCATCTGAAGATTTGCAGGAGGCCTTTGATGTCATGGGGGCGCTGCAGGATGTATTCTCCGGTGGCTACACGAAATGCGACGATTTTGTCCGGGCAGCCATACAGTCTGGAAGGAGCTGAGAGGGGTTTGTGTTCATATAGAGCCACGATCCTTGTTTGTTCTGTACGAGTAGGCTCTACTTCTGTGTAGCAGCTGTTAACAGTATGGCACTTGTAGATCAACTTGTTAATGTTGTATAATATTACGGCCTGGCATTGACGGCGTATGTCCTCATTGCGCTTTGCTGCTGCTGTCATCTTTCCCAATTGCAGCATTTTGAACCCCTACGGATGGTGTTCGTTTGGTCTAGAGCACGAGTCTGTGGGTCTCCGTCGTCAAGCGTTTTTTGAAGTGTCTCAGGGTAAGCTAACTTCGGTGCAACCTCAGAATTGCGTGAGCGCATATTATAACCACCACCGAAGAAGGTTAATGTTGTAAGCCACGATCCTATTTTGTCTTGTACGAATAGGCTGTACTTTTGTGTAGCAGATGTAGATGGACCTAGCATGCTTTTCTGCGCTATCTTTTTTGCCGTTGTCATTTTGTTTTTTCGTGCGACCTGTACGTCTCTGTCTTTATGCGAGCTCTTTGTTGAGCAGTTGAATGGGATTTTCTTTCGTTGAGTGGTGCGGATGGTCGATGTGTCTGCTGCGGCGATATCATGTAAAGAACCATCTTAGTTCAATAAAAATAAGGATACAAGCAAATGATGAAAATTTTGACCTCTCTACAAAAGACAAACCAGCAAAACCTCCAACAGCCTTGGAGCAGCCAGGCGAGGTCGATGCATTCCGAGTGCATTTTCCATCGATCGGAGGACACAAACTGCACATCGCCATAAAGTGGCCGATCTTGCAATGTGGGCGAGCTGCAACGTTGTTGTGGCCCTGTCCTCCGCCACGATTGTTGTCGTGGCCATCGCCACAATCACGACCTCCACATCCTTGCTCATCATAGCAACCTTGGTCGTCTTGGTAGCCCTTGCCGCCTTGATTTTCGCGTTCGTGTTGCTGCTTGCTAAAGTAGTTGGTTGAGGAATTGGTGACCAGACCGGCATAGCTGTCCAACCTAGATCTGATCCGAATATCGGTAGAGTACATGCTGGCGATGCTCATAACCCAGGAGTTGAGCGTAGATGCATTAGGTCCGTCTTGACATTATGGGCCTCAACCACACCTCGTAGTCCTACCCAAGGCCGACACGATATAGGACATCACTTCCTTGCACTTCAAAGGCTAGCCAATTGCAGCAATAGTATCAACAGAGGTCTTCATCATCTTGAAGTATTTAGCGTTGGTCATCAACCTCCTCTTCGGCGACACCATCTGCCATCAAATTTGATTAACACACGCGCAAGTGGGACGCGAACATGCGCTTGAGAGTTCTCCATGCTTCAGCCGCCGAGATGACAGTGCTGATGTGAGGAAGGATGCTCACCCTCTCGGTGGCAGGTATTGTCTGGTCTTTGTGGTACCCAATGGGCTACTCTGGGGGTGGTCATCTCGGTTGTGGTCCGATTGCAGACAACATCTCCAGAGGCGATGGTTAGGATAGAGTGGATGCGTGTGGTGACCCGGCATACCACTGCATGGTGTAGTATGCAAGTCTGACATAACACCAATGAAACACCGTTCCACTATTACTACATCGCTCAGAGTGGTACAACAGAAACATATGCGGGTCCAAGGCATGTCTATAGAATTACAATTCTGACTCTTTACAAAAGATCAGCATAGCCTACTACTTTACAATGAGGTAAAACTTACAAATAAACTCCAGAAGAACGACTTGTAATCTAATCTTATCACGAACTCTATTTATAGAGTATTTGACTAGCTATAGAGGTTAAGACTAGATTCTAGCTAAATAGGAGCTAGGTTTAGGGAGCTAGTTCCCTTCTACTGCTAATCTAGGTTTTCTCCATGGTGGATGTGATATATGACTCTTCCGGCAGGTTCCTGTCTCTTGAAGTAGTTGTTGACTCCTCGGTCTTCGAGTTGCACGATAGATCCTCCTTCGATGCCTCCATATCTAAGCAGGGAATTTAAGGGTGGGATGAGTACGAGCGTACTCAACAAGTTCATTATAGGAAAGAGGTGTTTAATGCACTAGCTACATCATTAGACCAGAAAGTCTAATACCAATGCAGGTTTTCATAACCATTTCTTCAAAAGGTTGCTTTTATTCAGAAGAACTATGTCCGTCAGCCTTCACCGGTTTACTAGAACTACATGGAGTTCCTTTCCGGTAGCGTTCGCAGTTCCATAACCCGGAACAGGGAGTGACATGTCACGATTTATTACACTCTGCAGAGGGACCCATAAGAGATCTTAACCTTGTTGCACAACCGAGTTGCGTGCTCGTCCACACTTCCTTGGTATGGGGCCAGGTATAAGGTTCTAGTCAGATTATACTCCTTCGCGACCTCGCACACCCACCCTTTGTTGCAATTCCGACCTTGGGTCCTCGCCGGTCAGCGTACCCCTATGGATACCTTCCGACCTCGACAACAACCAGGTTCTCGACCTGATTCCTTCGCCGATCGTTGCAACCCATCATAGACCGCATTATCGTGGGGAATTATAATGGGATCCGCACCCACCGGTTGTTCTCGCAAGACACAACTGCTACGGTAAGCGCATCCGTTGATGTACGAGAGGAAGAAGCACAATTGACTACTCCGTCCACTCCAGATCTTATGGTTAACACGAGTCTTACGGCACAAGAATCACTGGACGACATTTGTTGTTTAATCCTAGATGGATACAAACCCATTGCAATGGAACCTCCACCATACTCATACCATGGTTCCATTGCCCACCACATAGTCATATTCATAGTTATGAAATTAGCATTTTTGCTTTTCATGCAAGAGTGATAAGTATAGTACTTTGCAAGTAATTTGGTAAAAATACTCAAATGACATGAGCAAGCGATGAACTTGCCTTTCTTTATCTGCAAGATTATGCGAGCAAGGTCTTCGATACGCATTAACTCCAAATTCTGAAATAGCATCATCGTCCGGTAAGGACGATGTTTAAAAGATTGGCAAGGATGCGATAATGCATAAGTATGAGATGCAATCGCTCTAAGCGTGACCTAACCTCGATGATTTAGGATTAATGAGTTGGTATGATTGGTGTAGGGTGTGTTGCACTTTTAGAGTGTTTCACAAACAAGGTTCTTATTAGGGTTTTGTTGTCTAGAATCATAAGCAAGTGGTGAAATGCATAGTAACAATCATACACACCAAAGGATAGTAGTTGTATAATAAGTAGAAGACAATTGTCAATTTTAAGTCCTATAGTGTATGGTTGATGATTACTTGTTATATACTTCAAAAGAATAACTTTTGAAGAACATGTTCTTTAAAGAACAAGTATGATAATTATGGTTGTGGGGTCTTATGGTTTTCTATGGTTCTAAGTAGTTTGAGGATTAGATGGATCACAACAAAGTTGGATTCATTATTAGCTAGAACTTGTAGGTCTGAGTTAAGCTTAAGCATCTTAAGAAATTAATTACTCATGGTTGCTATTAAGGTTGGTATACCTTGTTGGTGATAGCTGGCTAGGGTTTATAGGTTATATTAGGCAAGGTTGATGATGACTCTTTATCTACTTCAAAAGAATAACTTTTGAAGAACATACTTCTTAAGTAATAAGAAGTATCTTAATTAGGGTTGAGGTTGTCTAGGGTTTACTATTAGATCCACTAAGTAAGGAATAGGTGTTTCCTAAATATGATGATTCATAAGTATCTAACACTAGTAGGGTTTAGTGTGATTGGTATATGATGCACAATATTGGCATGGTTGCTATTAGAATTCATCACCATGGTGTGAGGTTCAGCATGGATAATTAAGGTTGATGTCTCTAAGGATAAGAACTAGGATTTACATTTGGTTGACCTTATTTGATCATCTAGGTGTGATGGTATGCATACATGGAATACTAAATTATTAGTGATAGGGTTCCTATATTCTATGTGGATATGAATAAGCACGAAGTTGCTCATTATGGAGCTATGAATGATAATGAAGTACATGGTCACATGTTTGACCTAGGTTTTAGGTTTAGAAATAAATTAGGGTTCATATGAAATAGTGGAGTTAGGGTTTGGTTCATAATTGAATTAGGGTTTTAGGGTTCCACATAAAATTATGAGGTTATCACTTTATCCATAATGGAACTAGGGTTTCCTAATTACCATATAGTTCTTAGTTTAATAACTTCATTATAAGGTTGAAGTTATTAATAACTTTGAAATAAAAATAATATTGGACTTGGCATTTTGTTATTTTTGAACAATTAATAATTAAGACAATTATTAATTAGGGTTTAAATCCTTTTAATAAGGATTTAATAAGTTATTATTAAAGGAAAATTAGTTTTAAGGTTTTCCTTATTTATTTACTGGTTTTTATTTATTTTAGAACTTTTTCTTAATTTCTGAATTTTAATTGAATTTGGAATTAAAAGAAAAGACTTAATTAACAAGTTTTAAATAATTAAATTTTTATTAAAAATAAAAATTTCATTTTATATTTTTATTGGATAGGGCTTACTTTGATAAGAATTTGGATATCTCATTTATATTTTTCTGAGTTAAAATGGATTTTATAAATATTTGCAAAGTTTCAGTAATTATTGAATTTAAATTAAAAATAAATCTACTAAACCTACCTGGACAGAACACACCCACAGTCTATGACTGGTGGGGTCGTGTCCACCTCATCCGCCACGGGGCTTTGACCAAGTCAAATTTGCCACCGTGGCGAGGAGGTTGCTGGCCAGCGGCCAGACGAGATCGGCGCCGGCGATACGGCGCCCGTGCGGACGGAGAACTAACTCTATTGGACCCAGCGCGTCATGGTGAGTTGAATTGTGGTCGCGCCGCCCGCTAATGACCACCGGAGCATGGTCGGCGGTGAGGTGTTGCGGCGGCGGATACGATCGATCGTCGCGGAGCATGCTACGACACGTAATTGAGCTCGGCGAGCATGCTAGGATGCTCAGGAGCTCACCAGGGTCACGCCAGGCTTGACGGCGAGGTCGGAGCGGGCCTGAGTCACCGGATTGAGCCATTACCGGCGTCGGAGAAGACGGCCAGGCGTGGTCGATTGGAGGCGCGTCAGCTCGATTCCTGGCGTACGGTGACCATGTCGAGGACGGCGGTCGCAGTGGTGGTCACGACGGGGCCTGGGGAGGCTCCATTCGTCGCCGGCGAGAATCGGCCGACAACTAGGGTTTCGGTATCGGGAAGAAATCAAACAGAGGGGGAAAGAATTCGGGCCAGTGTTCGTCGCGGTGCTTTTTATACGGCGTTGGAGCGTGCCTCGTCACGCCTTCGGACGAGGAGGGATCGACAGCAGCGACGGGAGGTTGAGCATGGCTTCGTGCTGTCGTCCATGCGTGATGAAAGGATGAGGACGAAGCCCCCTCTCGTTGATATTTCACGAAGAGGTATGGTGGGCTGGATTGGGCTCCGACTGTTGGGCTGGTGCTGGACTGCTGGTGGGCTGCTCGGCCAGGTGAGCCAGGTAAGTCCTTTTCTATTTTCTCTTTTATTTTATGTTTTTTAATTCTATTTTGAATTCATATTTTAACTCTTTTCTATTTTGCAGGTGTCTCAATTATGTTAATTCAATGAAGAGTTAGTGTAATGATTATTACACCACTTTCTTATTTGAAGAAAGTATTTTATATTTGATTGAATTTCATACATGTGGGATTACTCATAATAACAAATAGGCATGAGTTTATAATCTCATTTTTAAATTTCCAATTTTTCTTGTGAATCAAATCTGTTTGGAATTATCAGAATTGAGAATTTCTACTCTAAGTGTTTTAGAATTTATCATTAGGGTTTGATCTCTTAATTGAGAATTTAGTTCCTTGCATATGATTTTATGTGAATCCTTATTTATTAAGATCTTGTAGTTTTGATTATAACCCTATTTCAAGGTTAGCACTATTATTGTATTTTAATAGCACCTTGAAATACTTAGAGTAATACTACTCTCATTATGGTTTGATCTTAGTTATAAAGATGAGTGGTTGATTACCACACATATGGTTTCAATTATAAGAGGTTGCACAAGATTTTCTTATGTTCACGAATTGAAGCATAATATTTAATTAATGTGCAATTCTAGGGTTCTAATGTTATTTACCTAATGACACATGGGTTGGAACTTAATTGTGGTTTAGGTTTATAATTATGATCACCCAAGTGATGCACAAACTAGGGTTGAGATATAATTCTAGGTTGTAGAGATGAGATTACCCATGTTGCATTGGCTAGGTTTAATCTCCCCTATGCATGATAAAATGGTTACTTGCTTAATATTTCATGTGCTCCTCTAGTTACTAAGGATCTGAGAATTGGTTCTATCTTATATCAGTGGTTTTCTATTATTATCTTTAATCTATCATTAAAGTAACTAGGGTGTCTATGGTTCTTTTTATAGTTAACTTTGGTTATAAGGATGAATGGTTTCTCACCATATAAAGTATAATGTTTAACTCTAAGGTTTTCTTATGTTCTTTAATTGAGGAATGAATGAAATATATATGCGGTAGGATTCTACTTATGATCACCAAATGATTCACAAGTTTAGGATTGAGATATAAGCCTAGGGTTGCTTACTAGTGATCTCCCTATAATTTTATGTGGTGAATGATATCTACTTATCATATAGGGTTTAACTTATGGCTTATTCTTCTATTTCTCCATAGCATGGTCATGGCATTATCATGATCAACTTATTCTCAATGGCTTCTACTCTCAATTCTTAGAGTATATGATCATTACCCAATTTGTAATGATCAAAGGTTTGGCTTCCTAAAGTATCTCTCATGAACTAGATTTCTCACTTCTAAGATCAAGTATTGTATTGATCATCTAGGGTATAGTACTTCTATTTTATTTCTTGGATGGACATGGCTATGGTTTATTCTAGGGTTTATGGTGTACTCACAAGATCTCATTGGGTATGAAAAGGGTTGAGTTTCCACCTTGATATTTAGTTGAATTAATCTCTCCTTTACTTCACCAATTAATGGATATACTCTTGTTCCATTTGATATTTGGTTATCTCACCACTCCAAGAGGAAATGGTTTATCTCCTAATACTTTAGTTCAAAGGTTGTCCTTGATTCTTAAATAGGTAAATCTAGGATTGGTATGAATGATTTCTCCTACTTGGGAATGACTTGAATAATATCCCAAGATTATGTTCCAAAGATAATAATGTGATCATCATATCTAGGGTTAACATAAATGGGTTCTCTTTCTATGGCATATCTTGGATAATACCCTAGGGTTCTCCTTAAAGATGATGGTGTGAATGATTGGATATATATTCAAGGTTTAGTTCAAAGTTGACATTGCTTCTCTAATTAATATAGAACTCTCTCTCCTCTAGTTTTGATGTTTAATAATTTGGAATAGAGAAGAATGTGTCAAAAGGAAACTAGGGAACATTTCTAGAGTTGTTCTCCTTGTCATGATTCCAAGATTTAAGTGTAATGAATACCATGAGGTTCATGGTAGGAACATGGATTAGTTTAGGACATGGAAAAGATAAGATAAGAATAGTTTCTTTATTTTATTGTTACTTGATTTTCAATTGAGTAGGTGTTCATAAGTCATGGCAAGGGATTCCACATTAAGATCTTTTATAAAATCAAGTAATTGATCCTTGATTAAAGTATTGTTGGGTTAGTTTTAGTTCCATTTGATCTAACTCCTTAGATCAAATCATCTCTACCCAAAACAGGTTTTTAGCAAAGGTCACATTGAGGTTTATAGCACTGGACTTGATGAGCTACTTCAATTCCATCAAGGTCAAGTGAAACTTCAGTTACTGTGACTGTTTTACTTTAAAACGCGAAAATTCTCCGGATTTTCTATGCATGGATGCAATGCACACATCTGTTTCCTCTATTTTTGTAACCCCAAATACTGGGATATTACAATACGCAGGTACGCGAGAACTTGGGACTTCCACAACATGTGGTTGTCGCGACAGAGGCGCACGGTGACGACGATAGCGGTCGGCGGCAGTGCAGAGAGGGATGAAGAAAATGCCATGGTGGGCAAGGTCCAGAATTGGATATAGATCGAGAAGTGAGTCACACGTGTTACATGTAAAAACAAGAGAGATAGGGTCACGTTGTGATTCCTCTTATTAGGTCACCGGGCGCGTTATATTGGCACATTGCCGTGTCCTACAAGGTTTACAACCTACGGTATAAATACATCTTAGCAATAGTGACGGCTCTCAATCACCAAAAATAATTGTTTTTGAAAAAAAAAAGTTAAATAAATGTTGCCAGAATTTTTTAACAGGTCAGCTGTGATCAGGCGTATGTTACAATTTATTTCATACGATGAGGACGTTATGGGGTAACAAATGTTACAGGGTAAGCAGTAGGTGACTAAACGGCATGCCTGTTTATGATCAGATGTGACAAAGGAGAGTATATATCCTGCCAGTTCTTTGGGCGCGTTTTGATAATAAGTTTCATATTGGTACTGCTGTCCCGGTCCCACATCATGCACACGAGCATGTCCACAACGGTTGGCAAGAGAGAGATAATAGAAGGCGTCCAGTATGGATTGATGCAACTATGCAAGCACAGAATATGGCAAGAAACGCGGCTGAAAAATGCAAAAAAGAACGCTTTCACTCCTGAAACAAAATAATCCTGCATTTCCTTCCATTTGTAAATGTCCGGTATCTGGAATTGGTCGATCGCCCACTGTGTGCAGTGTGCTTTGCTATAAAAAACAACCCAACCATCATAGACGAGTACCTACAAACACATCTCCAAAGCATCCAGATCGGACCAGCCAATTCCTCTCTCGATCCTACTCTCCAAATGGTGTCTTCCTGCTCCTCCTCCGGCTCCACCGCGTCTGCCTACCCCGCTATCATGTCCCAGTCGCTTGCCATTCCTACGTCCACTCGCGTCCCGCCATCGTCGTCCAAGAACAAGGCGCAGGAGGTGGGCGTCCAGGGAGCGTTCAAGTGCAAGTTATGTCCTCGCGCTTTCAAGTCCGCTCGGGCGCGGGGCAGTCACCAGAAGGCGCACAGGCAGCAGCCCACGTCCCAGAAGAAGAAGAAGACGGCGGCGGCGAGCAAGGGCCGTCGTCCTGTTTGCGTTTGGCCCCGGTCAGGCATCTGGCCGTGTTCCTACGCCACAGCTCTGCGCAGCGCTTGTCTACGGGCATGGCCCTTCAAAGACTGGAGTAGCCACTACGACCTCTCTGTTCGCCCCGTGCCACCCTCGTTCCCTTGGCAAACGGGCACCAACACCGGCAGTCTTGCTGCGGCGCCGGCAGCCGGCGGGACTGGAGTTGAAGTTCATCTTCTAGGCCTGCAAGACGTGCGTGAAGCGAGTCTGGAAGAGCCTGCCGACGGAATAGACCTAACTCTGAAGCTCTAGAATTAGGGCTTGGATTGGTTTGGTCAACTCCAAGTTTAAATTGTTTCGTTGAGTTTGATTGTTTGAACTTCCTGTTTTCTCATGTCGTCTTAGAGTCTAGGTATGCTCGCATTAGTTGCCATGAATTCACTTATGCGCGGACTTAAATCAAAATCCTGATCGATCGATGTACCCGGTGACATTTTTGAAAGTGTAATTACATATATATCTTATCTTATTCTCTTATTCATTATGATGCGCTCTGTTGTTTGAAGTGAGGAGATCAAAACTAGCTGTTGACATTGGATATTCTACTTAATCTCCTAGATGACAGCTAACTGTTTTTCAAGCACAAATATTTTCTTGGGCCACTGAAGATGTTTGTTTCAGCTTCAGTTGTCATTCCATGGGCGATCTCACCAAACAAAACAAAATTTGGGTACAATAATGGATTGTGCTTTTCAAATCTGGCCCGAGAATGAAGAAAAGCTACTGTAATCTGGGCTAAGCCAAGAGCGAATAATTCCCCCTATCTGAAACCTGATTGTTCTCATGTAGCCTTTTTTTATGAGGGGAGTCATTCAGTTAGATGGAACCAAGTTTATTTACAGGGGGGGCTTCGGAGGAAGTCGAAGGAAAAGCAAAAGAAAGATCAGCAAAACAACCCTATCCCGCTAAGTCCCCAGGGTCGTGTGTAAAGGCGAAAGCCCGCTGCTCAATCTCCATGTGCACCATATGCGCGACATCTACATCAGTAGCGGTGCCAGCACCATAATGTTGTGATGTCAAACTCATATTACCTACACATTTTCAAATCTTTTACAACATTTTTTGGGATTTTTTTCATATGCATACAAAGGATTGGCCAAATTCCTGTGTAGTCATATGATCTACACCCGGCAGCGCTATGTTGGAAAAGACCCTCTGGTTACTTTCCTAGCTATTTCTCCATCTGGTCAATCAATAATCGGCTAAAAAAAGGCTCACCACTATAATGGTAGCATAGCATCTCCTGGCTGAAGATAATGGTTACACTATCTTCAGGGTGAAAACCTAAGATCTTTGGTCGGGCGACGACGGCGCTGGTACACCGTTTCCTTCTTGAAGGCCTCATTTTTGGAGATTCTGTATTTCAGGTGTTGTCTTGGTGGTGGTTGTATTGATGTTGCTAAGCCTAGGATGCTATAGCGGGACTTTTGTTTCTTAGTTTTCTTTTATTTTTTTTGACTGTGTACATCTGTACTGCCATTAGAGTGTTGCGTTGTTGCAGAGGCTAGATGTAATTGGTATCATATGATATTAATATATTCCCTTTATCAAAAAAATATAGAGGAAAAGTGTATGTGGCAATGCTGCAACACACATAAATCTTACAAGTCAAAACTCACACATCACGTGAACACTTGCGGAAAAAAAAATCATGAACACCCATGCCCCTACAACGTGAAATATATGTAATGCCAGACAACAACACACCTAGACAGGGTTAAGTTCGATTGAGTTGGGCAGATTGTCAACGTACGGTTTATGATGGTTAATTCTCTGCTCTATAAGTCATATGAGAGCTGGACGCAGCACCTGCTTTCCTGCAGAGGGGACTCTACCATGCTTACATGCAGCACAAGCACGGGTGATCCACCCTCGAGCTGTCGGCTGACTCGTCTCCCACCGCAGTCCGGTCAGATGAAGGTTCATCCGCTGATCCAGACGAGGGCAAGAGGCTCTTTGCCATTGTCCAGTCGATGCTGGTATACACCGGCTTGACTGAGAGCGGCTGCAGTAGTTCTTCAAGAAGGGCAAAAAATCATCTGGGAGTAGCAAGTCAAGCGGGAAAGACGAAGGGAGCAGTAAGTGGGAGGCCACGATGAAAGAAAGGATGAGCAACATGAAGGGAGATGGTGGGGCTATCGTGGCTCGAAGACATAACCTCATATGAAGATTTGCAGGAGGCCTTCGATGTCATGGGAGATGGTTGCAGGATGTATTCTCCAGTGGCTACAGAAAATGCGATGATTTTGTCCGGGCAGGCGGCAGCCATACAGTGATACAGTCTGGAAGGAGCTGAGAGGGGGTTTGTGTTCATATAAGCCACGATCCCTTTTTATTTTGTAGTAAAAGGCTACTTTTGTGTAGAATATGGCACTTGTAGATCAACTGGCCTTCCAAGGCCTTGGGAACGTAGTGTCGAGGAAACTGACGCGGTCGCGGCTGCTCGAGAAGGAAAAGAAGTGGGCTAAGTCATTTTTGAGCACACCGTCCCAAGCCGAGAAGAATATGCCTGACGACTATGGACGTGAACTTCGTAGGCAAGCACTCATATTGAAGGAGAAGACAGAGTTGGCGGAGAAGGAGAAAAAAAGCGGGAAACAAGTTGCCCAGCTCGGGGAACAAAATAAACAATCGATCCCCCCGCTCATAGTGAAAGCCGTCGGTCCGGATCAGGGGCGGAGACAGGCCCCAGGCCACCCTGGCCATGGCCCGGGGCGTGGTTGATTGTTTCTTCGTTGACTGTAGCAACAGTACCGTACTGTAGCATACTGTAGCTACAGTGCACTGCAGGTGGCCTGGGGCGTCTTGAGATCCTGGCTACGCTGATGGTCCGGATGCTGAACTAATGGACCCCATTATCATAGCAGCTGCGGCAGCACAGTGAATGACTATAACGGGTGCCAGAGAAAAAGCGGTCGAGATCGGTATGACTCTTCGTGCAGTGTTAGGCCTTGAGGAGGCGTCAATGAGTGAGGTAGAAATTACATATGTGCCGAATGAGCCTCTCGTCGAGCCTGCGGAAGAGGATCTACCAGCACAAATGCAAAATCTGCTACGTTGGTACAAGGGTTACATAAAAAAATAACGCCGGCAAAGAATATATTTATGCGGAAGTTAGACATGAGCATCACTTCAAACATTACTATGTAATAGTTCATCTGAGTAAATTGTTCCGGCTGTTCAATCTGCGCGAGCTCGACAAATCTATCATCAGTTGCTACATTCTGTAAGTGATTTATTTCTACCCCATCTCGTTCATTGCCTGCACTATATGTATTGTTCTAACTATATTGTTATGTACGCTATTATGCAGAATGAAGATTGGGGAATACCAAAAAAGGAACATTCATGATGTTGGGTTCATTGACCCGCACATCGTTAATGGATATGTGTTAGAAAAACACCCCCGCGACGTGGAGCAAGACCTGTTTGATTTTCTTACAAAGCAGCATCTCAAAAGTCAAATTCTATTTCCTTACCATTTTGGGTGAGTGTTTCTGTCTTGAGCACATTCTCTTTTGTTTACTCCATGCATGGTATGTCTAATCGATGAGTTATGCATGACCTGTGCATGTATCGTGTCCGCAGGTTCCACTGGATTCTGCTCATAATTGAATTTCACACCTCCAGAGTTCTCGTCATGGACTCTCTGAATATGGATCCAAAGCTTTGGGTCAACATGAGACATATGATGCAAAAGTAATTATTTTCAATCATTTGCGCTCTATATCGATCGGCCTCTTTCGTTCATTTCCTAATATCAAGTAACTAATAACTCCCTTGTTCATTTAATTTTCTTTGCTCTGTAGGGTTTGGAGACGGTTCACAGATGAAACGGTCGGTGAATTCAAAAAAGAGCTAGAATTTAGAAAGGTACTGTCTGGGGATGTTCAGCCACCAGGGACCGATCTATGTGGATACTATGTTTGTGAGTTCATCCGGAGATACACCTCTGAGCGGAAGCCGTCGGAGAACAACGTCAAGAGGAATAACTTGCGGAAGACGCTTAGTCCAGAAGCTCGCTTCCGACCAATTCAAGAGGAACTAGCAGGATTTTTGATGAGGGAAGTCCTCCATCCTAAAGGAGAACACTATTACGAGGATGTAGAACTTCTGATGCCGTAAATTATGTATGGAAACTTGTTCGAAATTGTATATGGTATATATTGTATATTCCTCTTGAATTCTTCTTTGTTCTAATTTCGAACTTGTTTGAAATTGTACATTCATATGCATGTATATAGTAGCGTAGAATATGTGAAACTCCTTCAAAATTAAAATAAAACACAAAATAAAATATAAAAGAAATAAAAAAACGAATTAAAAAGAATCCAGATTTAGGGGGGGGGGGGGGCTAAAACCGTAAACCTGCGGCGGCCTTTAGTCGCGGTTGGCCAGGAGAACCGCGACTAAAGGTCCTCCGCCCCGACGGTCGCCTGGCACCCACGTGGACGGGCCTTTAGTCGCGGTTCGTAAGCAACCGCGACTAAAGGGGGGGGGGGGGGGCTTTAGTCGCGCTTAATTGGTCCCGGTTGCGCAACCGCGACTAATAGCAGTTGCGAACCGGGACTAAAGCCCCTTTTTCTACCAGTGTGGTATAATATTACATCGTGGCATTGACCGCCTAAGTCATTGTGTTTAACCTCTTGCTGTCATATGTCCCAAGGCTTTCAGTATCGGGGTACTTTCTTGTCTACTATGAGATTTTTATTTTAAATAATGTATATATACACAGTAATGACATACCTCAAATACATTTTAATTAAATTATTAATTTGAATTTGGGGCATATTTTATGTCTTTCATACATGCTGATTATGTAGATGATGCATTACAAACATAGCTAATTATGAATCTGCAAAACAAAAGAGACTATATGCTGAAAAACCAGTACACCTGTTTTCTTGTATGTATAAAATCTTCTAACCCATCTCACTAAGACTAACGGTTGGACGTTGAAATGTTTAATACCTAGTTAGCCTTGAGACTACAAATAACTTTTACTCTTCAGCTTGCCGCGCGCTTTATTGTGTTCATATTTTGTTAGCATAGGTATGGGATCATATTGTTAAACGATGTAGTTATCTCCTGTTGTATATCGTGTATATCTCTGTCGGTTGTACAGAGTCCTTGTATCATACGATGTATGTCCTGTATGCTATATAAAGAATATCACGGCCCTGGTTTAGGGTTACGCTGCCCATATTTGTTTTGATATGGTATCAGAGCTAACTCTTCCTAAACACATCTAGTCTAAAGTCTGCTCGCCGCCGCCGATCGCACCATGTCATTCTCAGCGTCGTCCTCAACCTCGGCAACTGGTGCGGCGGCTCTCAACATCACGATCTCGGAGAAGCTTACCCGAGACAACTTCTTGCTCTGGCAGACTCAGGTTCTTCCAGAAATTCGTGGAGCTCAATTGTTTGGTTTCCTCGATGGATCTGTGAAGGAACCGGCAAAGACCGTGAAGACTACGGACAAGGATGGGGCTGAGGTGACTATTCCCAACCCCGAGCATGCGCGGTGGATCGCGCAGGACCAGACCGTGCTAGGGTTCTTGGTCAGAAACATGGCGAAGGAGGTCCTCACGCAGATGGTGGGCCTCCCGACGTCCGCAGCAGTTTGGAAAGCGGTGGTGGAGATGTTCTCTACCCAATCTCAGTCGCGCGTGGTGCATCTCCGCACCAAGCTGAACCAATGTCGCAAGGAAGACAAGTCCGGTCAGGTGTACCTGGATGAGATCATAAGCCTCTCGGATGAGATGGCTGCGGCGGGTAAGCCCATGGATATTGTGGATGTGATTTCTTACATCCTAGCTGGGCTCGACGATGAGTATGATGGCTTTGTTGCTGCGATCAACGCCCTGATGAAGGCGGAGAAGGACGTGAGCTTGAGTGATGTTTACTCTCAGTTCATGTCGTATGAGTCTCGGATGGAGGCTAGAATTAATGGTGGCGGAGCGTCGATGAACGCCGCACACCGTGGTGGTCGCAATGGTGGCCGCGGTCGAGCACCGTTTCCTGATCAGTACCGTGACCAGGGTGGCCAGTTCCAGTATCGTGACCAGCGGAACAGCTATGACCAGCGAAGCAACAACTACCGTGGAGGCTACAGAGGTGGCCGAGGTAATGACGGTGGTGGAGGGTACAGAGGTGGCCGTGGCAATGATGACCGCTCATATGCATCTGGACGAAGTGATGAAACCTGCCAGGTTTGTGGCCAGACTGGTCACACGGCTCTAAACTGTTGGAAGAGATTTCAGAAGAGCTATCGTGGACCTGACAAGTCAGCTGGTGCAGCCTATGGATCTGGATCCTATGGAGTTGATACAAACTGGTACAGTGACTCTGGTGCTACATACCATGTCACGGGTGAGCTAGAGAAGCTCCATGTTCGTGATCGCTAAGGAACGAGCAAATTCACACAGCCAGCGATGCAGGTATGGATATACGTCACATTGGTCATTCTGTAATTCATACCCCTAATCATGATTTGCATCTCAAAAATATTCTGCATGTTCCCAAAGCCACCAAGAGTCTCTTATCTCTTAGTCGTCTAGCCACCGATAATCATGCTTTTGTTGAGTATTGGCCTAACTCTTTCTTTGTCAAGGATCAGGACACGAGGGAAATCCTCCTCCAAGGTAAATGTGTGGGAGGTCTATATCCCATGCTGGCGCCATCACCTCCATCTTCTGGTCGACAAGTTCATGGTGTAGCCAAGTCATCATCCTCGCTTTGGCATAGACGTCTAGGTCATCCATCTTCAGTTGTGGTCAGACAAGTCCTTCGTGATAATAATATTCAGTTTAGTGAGTCAGAAAAAGAGTCAGTTTGTGATGCTTGTCAGAAGGCTAAGAGCCATCAGTTACCTTATCCTACATCATCAAGTGTGTCTACTTTTCCTCTTGAACTTGTATTTTCTGATGTTTGGGGTCCTGCTCCAGGATCTGTTGGAAGATATAAATATTATGTTAGTTTCATTGATGATTATAGCAAGTTTACCTGGATATATCTTCTTAAAAATAAGTCTAATGTGTTTCAGAAATTCCATGACTTTCAGCATCTTGTTGAGCGACTCTTTGACAAGAAAATTATTGCCATGCAAACTGATTGGGGTGGTGAGTATCAAAAACTCAACTCCTTTTTCCAAAAGGTGGGCATATCTCATCTGTGTCTTGTCCTCATGCGCATCAGCAGAATGGCCCAGCTGAGCGCAAGCATAGCCATATTGTTGAAGTTGGTTTGTCTCTTCTTGCTTATGCATCCATGCCTCTTAAGTTTTGGGATGAGGCGTTTCTTATGGCGGTGTATCTTATTAATCGTCTTCCTAGCAGAAGAATCAATTCTCAAACGCCTATTGAGCGTCTCTTTGGACATAAAGGGGACTATAGCTTTCTACGGATCTTTGGGTGTGCTTGTTGGCCGAATCTTCGACCATATAATAAGCGCAAGCTAAAATTTCGATCCAAACAATGTGCCTTTCTTGGGTATAGTAATAAACACAAGGGTTACAAGTGTCTGTGTTTGATGAATCTGTTTTTCCATTTGCTTCACTCCATTCTAATGTCGGTGCCCAATTGAGAGCCGAAATTCTTCTTTTGCCTTCCACTTTACAACCTATCCATTTGCATGATCATGAGGGGCGTGTTTTACAGTTTGATGATGTTGATGCTAATCTTGCTAATAGTGCTCCTGCTGAGTCATTTGTGCAGGAATCAGGTCAAAATTCTGCTCCGGATGGTTTTTCTGGTGATTTTCCGGGTTCTGGCGCAAATCCCGGAGGAGATTCTCCCGCCCGAACTGGGCAACAATTGCCTTCCTCGGGATCTGGCCGCGCATCAGCCTCGGATCGCACGCCGTCATCGGATCGCGCGTCGTTAGCGGGAGATGTTGTCTCCGCGCGCGTGGAGGACGCGAGTTCGTCGCCCGCTGGGGCGTCTCTAGGCCCGCGTGGTGGCCCGTCCCAGTCTGCCGGGCAGTCTGCCTCCGCAGATTCCTCTGCCACAGGATCCTCTGCGGTTGTTTCTTCTGGTGCACAGCAGCACACGGGATCTGGTGAGGCAAGTTCGTCTCATGTGTCAGCTGCTCCTGGATCTGCTGCGGAGAGTGCGCCTGTAGTCTCTGGTGCGCCTGTTTCTGGTCATCCTCATACATGACTTCAAAGTGATATCTCTCAACCCAAGCAAATTACTGATGGTCATGTTCGGTATGATCGTGTTCGTTTTGCCAATTATAGCAGCACTTGTGAGCCTACCAGTATTGATGAAGCCCTTGCAAATCCTAAGTGGAAGGCTGCTATGGATGAGGAGTACCAGGCATTGAAGCAAAATAATACTTGGCATTTAGTTCCTGCTGGTGTTGGCAAGAAATTGATTGATTGTAAATGGGTTTACAAAGTGAAGCACCGTGCTGATGGTTTAGTTGATCGGTATAAAGCTCGTTTAGTTGCAAAAGAGTTCAAGCAGCGATATGGCATTGATTATGAGGATACTTTTAGTCCAGTTGCCAAGGCGGCGACCATTCGATTGGTGCTTTCTCTTGCCGTTTCTCGTGGGTGGCACCTGCGTCAGCTAGATGTGAAGAACGCGTTTTTACATGGTGTTCTGGAAGAGGAGGTCTATATGCGGCAGCCTCCTGGTTATGAGGGGCGCCCGGGGCTTGTGTGCAAGCTTGATAAAGCTTTGTATGGTTTGAAACAGGCCCCTCGAGCTTGGTATTCTCGACTTAGTTCCAAACTTCAGTCTCTTGGCTTTTCTGCTTATAAGGCTGATACTTCTCTGTTTTTCTACAACAAAGGGGGAGTGTCTATCTTTATGCTCATCTATGTTGATGATATTGTTGTTGCTAGCTCATCAGAGAAGGCTGGTGCTCTTCTGCATGATCTTGGACTTGATTTTGCATTGAAGGATTTGGGTGGCTTGCACTATTTTCTTTGTATAGAGGTGAAGAAGGTACATGATGGTATTATTCTGTCTCAAGAAAAGTATGCTAATGATCTTCTTAGGCGTGTGAACATGAAGATGTGCAAGTCGGTTGATACTCCTCTGTCAGTGTCTGAAAAGCTGTCTGTGATGGATGGTGAGGTGTTGAGTAGTGAGGATTCTACTTGCTATCGAAGTATTGTTGGTGCACTTCAGTATATTACTTTGACAAGACCAGATATTGCTTTCTCTGTGAATAAGGTTTGTCAGTTCTTGCATGCACCAACTACTGTTCATTGGACAGCTGTTAAGCGGATATTGAGGTATCTCCAAGGCACGGTAGCTCTTGGTTTGCGTTTGAGTAGATCTTCCTCTACTTCTGTTAGTGCTTTTTCTGATGTTGATTGGGCTGGTTGTCCTAATGATAGAAGATCTACTAGAGGGTTTGTTGTGTTTTTGGGGTCAAATCTGATCTCATGAAGTGCACGAAAGCAAGCTACTGTGTCTAGATCAAGTACAGAAGCTGAATATAAGGCTCTAGCAAATGCTACGGCTGAAGTGATTTGGGTGCAAAGTTTACTCACCGAGTTAGGTGTGTCACAGGATCGAGTGACATGTTTATGGTGTGATAACATAGGGGCTACATATCTGTGCTAATCCGGTGTTTCATGCACGGACAAAACACATTGAAGTGGACTATCACTTTGTGCGTGAGAGAGTAGCTCAAAGGCTCTTGGACATACGGTTTGTTCCTTCAGTAGATCAAGTGGCTGATGGTTTCACTAAGTCACTTTCAGTAAGACAGTTAGTATCGTTTCGTCGCAATCTTAACTTAGATAAGTTATGATTGAGGGGGAGTGTTAAACGATGTAGTTATCTCCTGTTGTAGACCGTGTATATCTCTATCGGTTGTACAGAGTCCTTGTATCATACGATATATGTCATGTATGCTATATAAAGAAGATCGCAGCCCTGGTTTAGGGTTACGCTGCCCATATTTGTTTTGATACATATGGTATCGACTTAGTATCGATACCATGATACATATCCGGTACGAGTAAGATACTACCGAATTGAGATATCATTATGATATACTTCATTGGCCTGGCCATAGTAGTATCGTAAAATTGTAAGATACGACGATGTCCGAGTGTCTATCGGGATGCTGACAACTATGATCCCAATTATTTCTGGCCGTCTACCTTTTTTTTTGGCTTTCATTTGATCTTTACTATGGTGGCAAGGGCCGTGATGCGGGACAAGTTTTTGGGGCGATCTTGCTCTAATTCCCTTCTATTCCGTAACTCATTTTGCTTTGCTTTTTTGTTTTGCGGGACAAATTGCTTGCCCTTGCCACCCTAGTCTTCAGAGTATATGGTCAAGTTCAAGCCTACGACTAGTTAACCTTTTTCTAAGTGTTTCGAGAGTAATTAACCTCAGTGCAACCTCAGAATTGGGTGGTACACATTGAAAGCACCACCGAAAATTAGTTAATTAACTACCAGTTGTTGGGTTGTACTTTGAGTTAGATGATTGATCTACTCTACTACGTTGCATGTAAACTGCACCAAATAAATGCACCAAAGATCGGCGGCTGCAAGAAGCTACCGCCTCATAGATGGATGAACAAGAAGCTCGGCTCATCGTTCGCCAGCCTAGCTAGCTGCTAAGTGAGAGCTCGTACTGATCGATCACTATAAAATCTCACGCTCGGTGTCTACGCAAACCCGCGCGCATGTACAGCTCGCAAGCCTGAGAAACATGTCCCTTCTGCGACAAGTGCGACGTGCCATGCCCGCTCTCTTCGTGCTCGCGCAAGTGGTCTTGGCAGCGGCACGCCGGGGAGCTGCCGCCGCTGGTCCAGGCAAGGTCCCGGCGCCGGCGGTGATCGTGTTCGGCGACTCCACCGCGGACACGGGCAACAACAACTTCATCCAGACCATGGCCAGGGGCAACCACCCGCCGTACGGGCGCGACTACGCTGGCGGCGTCGCCACCGGTAGGTTCTCCAACGGCCGCCTCCCCGCCGACTTCGTCTCCGAGGCCCTGGGCCTGCCGCCCTCCGTGCCGGCGTACCTAGATCCTGGCCACACCATCCACCATCTCGCCACAGGCGTTAGCTTCGCCTCCGCAGGCGCCGGGCTGGACAACATGACCGCGCAAATCCCGGTAACCAAGCACGCAGCTAATTACTACTCCATCGTTGCAACAACGTTATATCCAGGCACGACTTTGAAAATTTAGACGCTTTGAATTTTTCAACAGCTTGTCTATATAGGACATCTATATTCTCTCCTAAGTGCAAGACTCTAGACAATTGCGAGTACCTCTGTCGACGTGACTTCTAAAAGGAGACTTAAAATGGGCTCTTCGATGTAGAGGCCGGGTCTCAACGTCCTTTTCAAAAAGAACAAAGTTTTTTTTTTGTTTCGAAAAAAAGGCAAGACCCTAGAGCTAGCAGTTCGCCTTTGTACATTGCGGTATCTAGTGGACAATATGAACGATGCTTTGAAAAAACTGCTGGACGACGTTGTTGTACACCCGTTTTCACATACCGCTAGAGATGTTCTACTCCTAACAAAAGTCTAACCTGATGCAGTCAGCGATGACACTGAGCAAGCAGATCGACCACTTCAGGCGGTACAGGGCGAGGCTCCGGCGCGCGAAAGGCCAAGCAGCTGCGCACCACATCATAAGCCACGCTCTCTACATCTTCAGCATCGGCGCCAGCGACTTCCTGCAGAACTACCTCGTCTTCCCCGCCAGGGGCTACAGGTATACCCTGCCGGAGTACGAGGCATACCTTGTCGGTGCGGCGGAGGCGGCGCTGCGGGCCGTGCATGGGCTCGGCGCGCGCACGTTCAGGGTCGTCGGCCTGCCGCCGCTCGGGTGCCTGCCGCTAGAGAGGGCCATGAACCTTCCCAGGCCGACCGGGGAGTGCAATGAGGTATACAACGTGGTGGCCAGGAGCTTCAACAGCCGGCTTAGGGGGCTCGTTGCCAAGCTTAACTGGGAGCTGCCTGGCACGCGACTGGCGTATGTCGGCCAGTACGGTCTCATGTTGGCGATGATTGCGAGGCCATGGGAGTATGGTCAGTGTGCTCGACCACTCTTTGATCCCCTTAACTATGCAGCGTAAGTTAACATTTGGTCTCGGCGTCTAATGATCGATCGACCTGCAGGTTTTGAGAATTTGGTGCACGGATGTTGTGGCACTGGCTATGTCGAGACAGGGGTGCTCTGCAGCTTGGACAGCGCCTTGACGTGCGACAATGCCGATAAATACGTCTTCTTCGATGCCGTCCATCCATCTGAGAGGGCGTACAAGATCATAGCCAGTGCAATCCTAAATGCCACCTCCACGCGTCGATTCCCTTGACACTCTACTGAACTCGATCGCAATTACATGGACTCCAAGGCAAACATCGTGCGTACATGCTTAATTAGTTAAGCTTCCAGAATTGTATTCCATCAATTTACGGTGATGTTCTAGCATGTCCATGTTGAGATCTCTGTGGTACAAGAAGGTCCCTATGTAGTATGTACCATCCATCACTCAATGTAAACCTAGAATTTTGTAGTGCAGATCACTTTTTATTTCCTAGAAAAAGATGTTGAAACCCTAGCCTTTACACTATCTTTTTATGGAGATGATGCTAGGCAACGAGGGCAAAACCATCAACGGAAGAGTAACAACCATTACCTGATATGCATTTGACTCCTACGCGTAAGGCAACTTATTCCTCAACCATGGCTTCAAGAAGGAAAACACGACCTCACATCGTCATTATCATTTTTGGCTGAAGAGATAATCAGGACAAGAACTTCCATCCTGGTTGCCAAGACATAGGAGTTGGAGGGATATGTGCGATAGTCCTCTATAGACTATGCACCACAACATCATCCCTATTTTCCATGGACCAACATAATTAGAATTATAAAGTATGTGCCGGGAAGTTCTATATAAGCACCCGACTAGAGGGGCTTAGTCCACCCTTGAAAGGACGCATATGTTGCCTAGAGGGGGTAAATAGTCCATTTAAAACTTTTACGAGATGATATTAACAAATGCAACATAAAATTAGCGTTTAATTTGTCAAGCACGAAACCTATATCAACTATAGTTCACCTATGTGCACCAACAACTATAACTAATCAATACAAGCAACTATGTGATACAAATATATATAGCATCAGGCACGAAGGCTATCACAAAGTAAAATGCATAAACAAAGAGTTCAGGTATAGGAATAACTGAGGTGACGTGAAGATGATGATGTATCTCGAAGCTCACACTCTTGCGAATGCTACTCTCCCATGGAGCGATGTGGAGGCCAAAGCACTCCAAACGCCATGAAAGCATCACCATATTATCCTCGAGCCTTTCCACCAAAAGATAAGTCATCGATCCACTATTGAATCTTGAGGGTGGTCACCAAACCCGTACAAGCTTGGGGCAAGCTCCACAACTTAATTGAAGGCTCCCAAAAGTCCGTGACAAAATGCATGACGCTTGAGGAATCTCCACAATTTAATTGGAAGCCTCAAGAATATCACTAAGCCACAAAGGTACAAACTTGAGGCAATTTCCACAACTTAATTGGAGGCCCAAGAACACCGTACCACGAAGTCGTCCAGGGTTCCGAAAACCCAAGAGTACTAAGCTTCTCACTTTCACTTCGACACATCACCGTGAAGAACTCAAACCGATGCACCCAAGCAATAGCAAGTCCTTCAGTCCCAAATTATACCAAAGCTACAAATACTTATGTGGGAATAAGAGAGGAAGAACAAAGAATGATATCCACTTTTAAATACTCCAAGATCTAGATCTAATAGGTTCCTCTAACTTAGAGAGGATATTGATTGGTGAAAATATAGATCTAGATCTCCTCACTCTTTATTCTCTCAAAAATTTCAATAAGCATAGTATGAATAGAGATTTAGGTCAAGCTCTTCAAGGTCAACAATGAAGGATAGAGAAATACAAGAACCAACATTTAACACCAGAGACTCCATCCTGGGAGTGCCGGAGACTCTTACCCCATACAGAACGTAAGGCACACCTTAAAAGAGATAAAATATGTTTGGTCTGGAGTCTCCAGTCCTGGAAAAAACAGAAACAATTAAAACTAAAATGACCATATCTTGAGCATCCGAACTCCAATTTTGATGATCTATGGCTAGTTACGAAGCTAGAAACAAGCTCTGCAAGATCATGCAGAGAACCGTCATATTCCATCAAGGGATAAGAAAACACAAATATAAAAGGTTTGACCTCTCTATAAAAGAGTAACCGCTAAAACCTCCAAAATCGAAAACGCAATAGAGAATGCATATGAAATCCGTTTTCGATGAACTCTGAGCTTGTCAGCGAGTTAAACATAAGAACTAAATCCCCAAATGGGTAATATCAAAATTAGAACCAATAAATATGATGCCAAGTATGCAAAGGTTTGAGGCCTGTTCGAACGATACGATTAAGTTACTCACTCGAGTGCCCTCTTGATAGTACATCCATCTATCCTTTCGATTTCCCAAATACACCACGAGATCGGCAAGAAAGAAACCCTATCAATAACAAACCTTGACCTTGAGCATTCCACTTGAGCTAGATGAGGAAGATCTTGACCGATATAATATATGGAACTCCTTTCTTGATTTTGCTTGCTGAAGACTTGCGGATTTCTCTCCCATACTCCACTATCGGAGAGACACTTTTTCGGCATATCTTCATATATCCATTATCACCATATGGATGGCAAGTTTCAATCATACGAACTCTTCAAGATGGCTCATTTTGAACTTCCACTTAATTTCTTCTTTCTTCACAGTGTTGATGTCTTGAAGATACACGTGAGAGCTCACTCCATCTTCTTCTTCAAGACATACTTGTCACTTGCTTCTTCATTTTCTTCTTCTGACATTGTGTTAGGAAAAATCCTACAAACATAACTCAATGCAAACATTAATCCATAGGATTGTCATTAGTTACTAAAACCACACATGCATGGGGGCCCATGCACTTTCAACCCTCAAGTGAAAACAAGCAAGGAAAGTGGCCTAAAGCTCGAGAGAGACTCTATTCTCAATCCTAGAGTAGCGTACGCTCAAAAGTGAGGATGAATTGGGATATTCTATCCAATTTCGACAATAACATCCTCGATGAAATACTTTGTTTTTTAGGAACCATCTAGATCTTGTCAAGTAGCCATGTATCACTGCTAAGACAATGCTATCAAACATGCTTGCAAAGGTCGAAAGAAGGGGTTGTTGGAGAAGAAACGGTCGTCGTTGATCTCCATGCATCCACGTCGACGAACAACAACATGAATCAATCTATCATCCTTGAAGATCAATGGGAAAAAACTCGCAAGCTCCACGACAATAGAAGACCAAGTGACACCGATACAAGATTGGAGCCGAAGTAGGGACAATCAATAGGTAGGGCAGACAACGCGGCCGTCACGGGCCCCGTTTACATACTTACGATAAACCAGGTGCCCTATCAAGGGATTTAACCTGGTTAGCTCCTAGCGGAGTTATCACCAACCAGGTGCCCATTCACAAGGCTCTGGAATGACTTGTTGCGATTCGGCTAGCCAGAACCTAGATGGCGACTAGGGAGCACGCCCATTGAATCAAAGAATTGGGAACGGGCTAGGCTGTAACCCCCACCCCCTCGCGGACAAAGGGCCACACATGCCCTGCCATGTCTTGTCTTCTTGCGACAACATGTCGCACCCGTGGCGCGACCTCAGCGACAGAGCCTCCACACCAAGGTCGGTAGGCTTGTGGAACCATGGGGAGGGAGTTTTACCCTCTTCCTGGGATATGATACGTCCCAAACGTATCTATAATTTTTGATGCTCCATGCTTGTTTTGTTACAATTCTTATATGTTTTATGTGCACTTTTCCACACTTTTTAGTATTTTTGGGACTAACCTATTAATGCAGTACCGCAGTGCCAGTTCCTGTTTTCTTCTATTTTTGTGTTTCAGAAAAGTTGTACATGAAAGTTTCTCGGAATTGGACGAAACAAAAGCCTAGAGTCTTATTTTTCCGGGACAAAGACGGAGCCAGAAGGACACGCGCAGGAGAGCTGCCACGTGGCAGTACATAGGGCAGGCGCGGCCCCACCCTTGGCCACGCCTGGCCCGTGTACTTGCGCCTCGTTGCCTCGTTTGCTCCACCCTTCCGCCTATTTATTCCTCGTATCGAGAAAACCCCAGGGATCCGAGTCTCCATCAACGAAAAGTTCCGACGCCGCCGTCAACCGAAACCCTAGTTCGGGAGGGTTCTGCAGTCCATCCCGGCACCCTGCCGGAGAGGGAAATCACCGCCGGAGGCCTCTACATCGCCATGTCTTCATCCGAGGTGATGCGTGAGTAGTCCTCCATGGGACCATGGATCCATAGCAGTAGCTAGATGGTTGTCCTCTCCTTGTTGTGCTTCATGTATAGATCTTGTGAGATGCCTAACATGATCAAGATCATCTATTTATAATTGCTACATGTTGGTTTGATGTGGATCCGATTTATAGAGAGATTGCTTTGGTTGAGATTATGTATTATGTTATTATGATCTTGCATGCTTTCCGTTTCTAGTAGATGCTCTGGCCAAGTAGATGCTAGCGACTCCAAGAGAAAGTATTTATGCTCGATAATGGGTTCATGCCTCTATCTAACCACGGGAAGTGATCTTGTTCTCTACGGTTGTAGATGTGTTGTTGCTACTAGGGAGAAAACAGTGGTGTTCTATTCAAGGGTAGTTGCATCGTTTACTTTACACACATTGCTTAAAACGATAGTCTGTTGCTTGCAACTTAATACTGGAGGGTGTCGCGGATGCAATCCTGAAGGTGGATTATTAGTCATAGATGCAGTTGGATTACGGTCTATGTATATTGTTGTAATGCCCGCATACTTTCATAGCATGTATTCTGCACCAACCATTAGCGTAGAATCTCTGTTTGTCAATTGCCCATCTGTAATTTGTTTACCCAACATATTTATTTTATTGGGGAGGCGCCTCTAGTGAATTGTAGACCCCGGTCATTCTTCTTTTAATTGCAATCTTCTACATCATTTTTTTGTTCTGTTCTCTGCAAACAATTCTTTTTCCACACGGTTCGTTTAATCCTTTGTTTTCAGCAAAACTAGTGAGCTTGACAACCTTGCTGAAACTTGGGGACAAAGTACTTGGTTGTTTGTGTGCATGTCTCCACGTTGCTGCTGACGCCGGCAGTGCGCCCTGCCACGAGTTGGTTCGCAACACCTCGAGAGAGAACATTTTTCTCCTACTGGTCGATAAACCTTGGTTTCTTACTGAGGGAAAACTTCCTGTTGTGCTCATCATAACTTCCTCTTGGGGTTCCACTCAACGTTGCGCATAAATTCTCCTTCATCAACTCCGCGCCCAGCCGGATACAAATACCCCATCATGTCCCCACCTTGGGGGGGTGATCATTCTCACACATGATCCTACATACACTTTCTCTCTTCCTACCCCTATGATGGTACATATCTACGTTGATACCAATTCAGTTTGAATCAAAGCATAAAGTGATGTAGTGATGGAGCTTCACAACACCAGAAAAAGTGTCATGAAACGTTGGGACTCCAAGTGCAGAGTGTGTAGTCCAGGAAGCAATTTCCCCCACAAGGGTGACTCGAGGGTTATATCGAACTCTCGGGGAACTGCGCAGAGAGGTATATCTCCCTCTCTTCTCCTAGTTACAATCATGCAAAGTAAAATAAATCATTGTGTCCCCAACTCCACCGTGTTGTTGTCAAGCACAATGTTTCGCGTAAGTAAATAAAACACAAGTAATAATAAAAGAAGTAAAACTAGATAAAATAAAGTAACTAAGTAAAGACGGTAAAAGGTTTGATTTTTTTGGGGGTTTTGGATGCAAAGAGGATAAGTAAATATTTTTTTATTTTCAGATTAAAATAATGTAGCAAATAGAAAGTAAGATAAAATCAATATAAAGGTGTTTCTTATGATAAAAAGTGGGCCGGGGTTCATGGGTTCACTGACTATTCTATCTTTTAAGTTGTAGTGGACAATAACAATTCATCAATGAGATATGAAGAGAAAAATAATAACATGTGAAAGATACACATTCATATGGGCATTACGTCCTAATATAGAGATGATGCAACACATCTCTCTTATACTCCACAAGAAAAGGAAAACTCCATGCAATCTTCTATTAAGAATTAACAGAGCACAGCCATAAGTACTTTGACATGATGCTTGGATATCAAATATGATACATTGAACAAACAAGATCATCACTTTTGTCAGGTGACGAACATAGAACATGCATTCACTTTATCCCTAGTGAGGTAGCAAAAGAAAAGGCAAAACCATAATAGATCATGAATTTGTTGTCACTATTCAATCACTAAAACTATGTTACTCCATCTAATACACACATCACCCCACAAATGCTCTTGCATAAAAGTTGGATCATAACCAATACTTAAGAACGAGGTACATAGTATGCATCTATTAATACATCTTGCACATAATATGATGAAATCTCATAACACAATGTCATAGAATAAGGATCCACCACACAGGTATTACAAATATGGCCATAATCATGTTGGG
Source organism: Lolium rigidum (assembly GCF_022539505.1). Taxonomy (NCBI): domain Eukaryota; kingdom Viridiplantae; phylum Streptophyta; class Magnoliopsida; order Poales; family Poaceae; genus Lolium; species Lolium rigidum. The sequence continues at coordinate 157,192,681 of NC_061512.1, forward strand.
CAGCTCATATGGCACTAAGGACTATGAAGAACATGAAACAAATAGATCAAGCTACTACCACAAACCCGTAGTCTAGAGGTGTACTACTCCCCCTTGATCATGGTGATGATGATGAAGACGTTGGAGAAGGTGGAGATCCCTCCGGTGGTGATCCCGACGGAGTTTCCCCATCCAATCTTTGCTGCTGCTGCCTCTGTTTTTGTGTTTCTGTCTTCTGCGGAGCTCTCTTCCGAGAACTCTTTGGGGTCACATATATAGTGATTTTTAGGTCAAAATACGTCGGTGGATGAAAAGATCACGCGATTTGGACGATCGACGACCGAAAGAGGGCAGGTGGCGCGCCCTACATGTCTGGCGCGCCAACTGGGCTCTTTTGAGCCTCAGGCCCTTCCAGGTGTGCTTCCAGGTCCTAGGGTGGTTCTCCCGATAAAAAAAATGACGCTTCAAAAATCTCAGCTCAATTTGACTCCGTATAGGTCTCTGAAAGTGAAAAATACACAAAACAGGGAATTCCTGTTCTGCAGATTATAAACCAAATAAATGGGATCATTGGTAAATCCCCATAAATCAATGTAACACATGGCATTATCATCATATATGTTTCAAATATGTGGTAATTCAATATGATAAAGGACAAAGTTCATGTATGCATTTTACATGCATCAACATCTCCAAGCTTAACCTATGCTCGTCCCAAGCATAAAGGTGATAAAACTAAAATGGACTTTGAAGTTTATTATATAGCTTCTAAATAATCATGCAAAGTATCACAAGGTTCAGTCAATAAAGAATGGCAATAAGTAATATGAACTTATAAAGTAATAACTCTTAAATTCTACAAAGCATGCATAATAGTAAATAACATTGTAAGAAACATGAATGGTAAGTTCTCCCCCCGTCCCATGAAAGTCGTCTGAGATTTGTCAAAATATGGATGTATCTACATATCCAGATTTTGACAAATCTCAGACGACTTTAATGGGACGGATGGAGTAATATGAATCATAAAGCATGCTTAGGAGAATCCTATAGACTATTGGAAGATTCTTTGTCCTCTCTTTTGCTTCTTTGGATATTTTTGACTCTTGAACACAAGAAAGTAAGCAGGAAATATATGTGCTAAACCTCCAACAACAACAAAATTAAAGAGAATAAAACGAGTTTTTGAGATATGAAATTCATGTCAACAATAATAATAAGAATGGGGTGCCATGCATCTCTATGTGTGGAGATATCTATGAGTTATGTGTTTGACCTCTTATGAGTAAATTTTGCCTCATTTTGTTGGTTGCTAAGGATTACACCTCTCGTCACTCAGGTAACCAAAAACTTTCAACTCACATGTTTTAACCAAGTATCGCAATTGGGTACCTTCTTGCCTCATGTACAAAGGACCAAAGGAGATAGATGTATCAACTATAGGCCATCCATACCGGGACAACATGATCAATAAACGGTGAGCATCCTCTCTAACTCTCTCTCACTTTTTTATCTAACTTTTTTATCTTTCTTTTTATTTTCTTTTCTTTTTCCACTCTCTCTCTTTTTTCACTAAATCTTTTTCTTTTCTTTCTCACTTTTTTCACTCTTCCTATTGAGGATGCTCTTTTCTGAAACTTTTGCCCTTATTAGGCATGGCTTCTGTTAGCGGCCCATTGCTCTTCTTTAACATGTATGCATACATACTCTTGGTCACCTCCACTTATTTGGCAAGAGATAACCATCAAAAACACAACATAAATGATGATAAATGCAGGTTGCAATACCCCAGTGGTGCAATGTTGAAATACTTCACCAGTAAGCGTTGTTATGGTCAAGCTCATCACTCATAATTAGTCAAGCACACAACATGCATAGCGGTATTTTCCTTCCAAACCTTACTTTCTTATGAGCTTTAAATTACACAAAAAGGATATTTTTAAAAGGTTGGAGGCATAACACACACATTATGCTTGGAATAGCAAGTGCTATATAGGTAGGTATGATATTAATTAGGTTTGAGTTGAGCTTGGAAACAAGTCTATGCTTGTGTAAGAATTCAACTCTTTTGGCTAGAAAGAGGTCTAAAAGCATGCAAGAATATCCATAAAGCTATTCATTCATCATCAAACAATGATAAATAAAATTAAAAATTTATGTATACTAGTGAGAAGTAGCACTGAATAAGGCACATAGCAAATCATCACTCAATAGAGCATGCGGAACTAGAAATACCATACACAAAATAAATTCTAGCTTTTAATTGGCATTCCTACTTTTCTTTTATAATCATGGAAATTTATTTTCTTTGATCATTCAATATGACGGTACTTTCATTTTAAAAACAAAAGTAGACACAAATAAAACAAGAACGCTTCAAGTTTTTACGAAAATTCTATGTTGCTCAAAAAATAGAGTTTAGAGGTGCTAAAACTAGGAGTTTTAGAATGAATCCAGTGGGGTGTCATGGGCATCGCCAAGCGTATGATATTCACCATACTTGAATTAATCTTAGGTGATATTCCTCCATTCCATGTGAAAAAACTTCAACACAAACTTTTCTTCCCATTCTTTTCTATGGGTGACATTAGTGGTATAAAGAAATCATGCTTGCTGCTACTTTTATCATAAATAAAATTATATCTTCATGAACCAGAGATCATACAATTTTCTAATCATTATAGCATATCAAAATTTCCAAGAAAAAATCGTTTTGATACTCAAAAGAATGGACCTAACATTGAATGCCAGAATCTATGCAGAATTTTTGCTGCAGCAAAACTGATTTTTTAATACTACTTAGACACGTCAGGAATTTTAGCCATTTTATGTGTATATATAAGATGAAAACTTATAGCGACTATGAATTTAGCGAGATTTTAGGATTTACCAAAAATATTAGAAAAATCGTGCACTAAAAAGTGCGGCGCAGAAAACAACAACTCCAAATTTTGTTTGCGACTTTAAACATCCAAATGAGTAAAAACTTGATACTTTATTTAGAAACCAGAGAGTAAATTAAAAGAAAACTAGCATGATAAAGAAATCCTGTAGAACAAAACCAAATATAAAAACATCTTGGGCTACCTCCCGTAAAGCGCTTTCTTTATAGCCATATAGTTAGGGTTACTTGTTTCAAGTGGTATGGAAATTATGTGGTAGCTTAAATAATGCTACATCCTTCTTCCTTGGAAATAGCTTCATACACTTATTGTGTGGGAATGGGAATTTGACATTCCCTTCTTTAGAATCAATGATAGCTCATGTTGCTCTCAAAAAAGGTCTCCCAAGGATTATAGGACTAGAGGTATTGATACCCATGTCCATAATAATAAAATCAACAGGCACATATGTAATATGCAATTCAACCATTACATCATTAACTCTTCCTAATGCCTTTTTGTTTGAATCATCAGCAAGTAATAAATCAATAGAGCATTTTTTCCATATTTTTTAGATTAAGTAATTCAATTAGCTCTTTAGATATGACATAAACACTAGATCCTAAATCTAGAATAGCGTGGTGTGTTTCTTTGTCAATAGAAATTAAAATCTTGGTGATCCAAGCATCCCCAAAATTAGGTGGTGTCATAGCCTCATGATTGTATCTTTGTATCTTTTCTTTAATGACATAGTTAGCAATATAAGAACCAAAACCATCTTGATGAACATTAATATTGGGATCTTTAGAGAATTTCTCAAGAATAGCAATCAATTCATGCAAGCTACATTTATCAAGATCGGTAGTGTTTCCCTTACTTAACTAAGCATTTTCACTTATTCAAATTGTTTTTCATTAGCAAGCATAAGTGTTTCTTTTCCATCCGTAGCATTTAAAGTAGTGTCTTCCTATTCTTCTTTCTCCTCTATTTCATATTCTTCCTTGACATACATATTTTTAGTTCCAGCATTTTATACTCTTATACATATTATATTCTACCAATATTCCATCCAATATCATAAAGGCATCATAAGGCTTATGAAAGATGAAGTGTATGTCGGATTATTTGTCTAAAAGACGCTTACTATGCTGGTTTAGGACAAAGTAAAAACTATTCAAAAGCATCCAATCTCTTTGACAAGGTATTAACTTGTCAATGCCTACAGATTGTAGACTTAGGTTTCGTAGGAAGTAGAGGGCAAGTAGATCTCGAAGGTTTCAGCCGCTAAAGGTGTTTCGACTAAAGTTACGGTGGTTTTATTGACAATGAATCGATCATTTTCTCTTCCCTCGGCTCCCCTTTATATAGGAGGCGGACCCGAGGGATTTCGTGCCTTATAAGTTACAAACTGCGAGAAGGCATGTTGGGTCTTTCCCGTATCGTTACATAATTCCTAATACAACTCTATATTCCTTATCCAAAATTCTCTGGGCTTCTGGGCTTTGAAAGCTTCGGGTCGTGGGCCTCATATCCTTGACAGATAATCCGGGTGCCTTATTCGGCATGCTTATTTGGGATGCCTATGTCACTCTTAGCCCATGTTCTAAATTGCATGTATTTTTTTAAAAATCTTCTCCAATCTTGAATGACACTCTCCTTTTCTAGTTGCTTAAAGTCATACATGAGCTTGAAAAGTTCAATAGTGCGTTCACCAATTTTTTTATAGAAATTAAGCTCTCATATTAAACCAATATTTATCTTTTGGAATCCCATTTTCATACCATAGAGTAGCTGCCCTGGTCAGGGAATGTGGGAACAACTTAACTCTTAGTACTCCAGGTTCTATATTCGGAGTATTGATTTTAGCACAAAGTTCATCGAATTTTTTAACATGAAGTTCATATATTGTAGCATTCCCATTACCAAATCTTATTGTAGATAGTGATCATAATCTTAGGATCAATGTGGTATTTAAAGCCCCTTGTGTTTATGTCAGGGGGATAACCCCCGGTAGGCTAACCTGGGGTATAATGGGCTGACATAAAATGATTATGCCGGGTAACTTAACTATGCCGAAGTACGGCATGGTGGAGTGATAAATGTTGACTAGGCTAAGGGTCAATCTGGAACTAAGGTAAAGCCGGAACAAAGGTGACCGGGCCACACCACCCCTTGGCGCGGGCCACACCCAGGCCGAGCCATGGGGTGGTCTAGCCGCCATGTGGCGCTTCTTCGACCCCCCTCTGGACTTTGTCTTCCTTTTGGTAAAATATTGACTTCGGCTTTTGTTTCGTCTAATTCCGAGAATATTTCATGTACAACTTTTCTAAAATACAAAAAACAACATAAAATAGGGAACTGGCACTATGGCATCCTGTTAATAGGTTAGAGCATCTCTTAAAAGGCCCAAAACCGAAAAATAACCGCCAGTTTATGGGTTCGGGCCGAAAAAGGGTGCCGATCAGTGACCGTAAACGAGCGAAAACTGAAAATATTTTTTCGTGCTGCGTTCGGTTCGCTCCGTCGGCCTGTATTTGTAGGGGCCGACGGAGCGAACCGAACGCAGCCCAAACACAATCCCTAGTTTGCGCGCGAGGGAACTTTCAGCTCCTCCCAACCGCCGCCGTCGATCTGTGCGCCCTCACCTTCCTCTGCGCCGCCACCCTGCGATTTCTCCCCGATGAGTCTCGAATCGACCCCGCCGGCCGCCGTTGGTACCTCGCAGGCGCCGCCATCTTCTCCCGTGGTCGCCGCAGCTTCCGCCGCTCCTCCAACCACCCCGGTGACCCCTGCCATCCCTGCGACACCCGCGGAGGAAGCAATGCCGGTCTCGGCGACGGGCGGGGTGAAGCGGCAGCGCACGGGAACACATGTGGTCCCACAATCCGCTGCGGCCACCGGTGATGTCTCGGCTGTGCCAACGAAGCCGAAGGCGCCCCGTGCGAGGACGAAGAGCGCGGTCCCCAAAAGGACGAAAGTGAAGGCGGCGACGAGCCGTGGCGTCCCACCGTCGGTCCCCTCCATGCCTACGGCAACGCCGCCGCCACCACCGGAGGAAGCAAGCGGGACCGTCGCCCAGGACGTGCTCGACGAGGGGTCAACTAGGTACACATGAATTCTTCCTCCGTTTATTTGTTTGCGAGTAGATATTGAGGCCTCGTCCAATTAGGAAGGAGAACGCCTCCTACATGGAGATGTTGGAGGAGGTGGAGATTAACCCACTCCCTCCATTCGGCAATGGCATGGGCGGAGCTGAGAACGACTGCGGGGACGAGGGGAAGAAGGGGACGAAGCGGAAGATGAAGGGGACGAGGGTGTGGTGGAGGTCACGGCTGATGGAAATAGGAAGAAGAGGCGGGCCAACAACTACACGAAGATTGAAGACGCCACCTTGTGCCGAGCTTGGGCCTCGGTGGGGATGGACGCCGTCTCCGGCACCGATCAAACCAGGAAGCGGTACTGACAACGCATCGAGGACAAGTTTCATAAGCTGATGCCGCGCGTTCGCCATCCTGTCGATCGCACGTACCGATCCCTCCAAGGTCATTGGGACGCGATCAAACCGGCTTGCAGCCGGTGGGCGGCAGCAATGGACCAAGTGGTGTCCAATCCTCCTAGCGGCGCAACTGTCGACGAATATGTGAGTGCATATTTGGTAAAGCTAATTGTAGTTTAGCTTGGGTGACATATTGACGAATTGTTGCTTCCTTTTGCGTATGTAGGATCGCATTGCTGATGCGAGGTACAAAGACATGGCCGGCAGCAAGGGCAAGAGCTTCACCATGCGTCATTGCTTTGATGTGCTTGAGAACCTCCCCAAGTGGAAATTGAGGGATGAAGAAGTCGCACCGAAGAAGGCTTCAATGGTTGCGCTCGACGACACCGAGGACGAGAAGGATGCCCGCAACGCCGACAAGCCGGAGGGGAACAAGAAGGCGAAGGAAAGGCTCAGGCTCGAGGGGGAGGCTGCATTGTTGAGGGACGAGTTTGATCAAATGATGAAGTCGAAGGAGGTGATAGTGACCAAGACTTTGGAGACCAAGCGTGTCATCATCGAGACGAAGAAGGAGGTGAGCCTTGCAAAGCTTGAAGCCAGCCGAGAGGAAGCAAGGAGAAAAGCCAAGTTGGAGGAGATGAGGATCAATGTGAAGAAGGCCAAAGCAATGAAGCAACTATTGGCCGAAGAGAGGGAGATCATGATGATGAACACGAACGTAATGAATGAGGTTCAACTGGAGTGTGGAAGGAGGCCTCCGTGGAGATCACGGCAAGGCGAAGAGCAGCTCGTCAAGAGGCAACTGGTGCTGCCGATGTGACTCCAGGAGGTGGTGGTGATGGTGCTGACGGCGGGCCAACCTCGGTTTGATGTCGGCGGGCCAACTATGAACTGTGTCATTTGATGTCTGCACTATGAACTATGCATGAATTGTTTGAGTTTTATCGTGACGTTTGATCGATCGTATGCAAATAAATTTTATAAACCTTGCTTTTACGGGTTCGGATGCCACTGGCGGAGAACAGAGCCCGTAATCCAAAACTGTAAAACAGAATATTCTGTTTTACAGTTTTGGATTACGGGCTCTGTTCTGCGCAACCCATTTTCCGACCCGAATACGCGAGTTCGGTGAACTGAACTCGCCTTTTTCAGTTTGTGTTTTTACGAGCTCTGCTAGAGATGCTCTTAGTGCCGGAAATCATGTAAAAGTGCAACGAAGTGTAACCAAAACATATATGAATTGGTGTAAAACAAGCATGGAGCATAAAAAATTATAGATATGTTTGAGACGTAACACCACCCATCAACTTTACTGTCTGCAGGTAGTCGACCAACCAATCCTCTGGATCTTGAAGTCCGTCAAACTTTTTATAATTGTCGGGTAACTTGAAACTAGTGGGCACTCGAGTTTTGCGAACCCTTCGGGTAAAGCAAGGGAGTCCGCACAAGTCCTCATCGCTATCTTCCACTGTCTCACGACTTTCGCGGGTTATGTTTTCTCGACCTCTTTCCTCGTGTGCTCTATCAACTTGAGCTTGAGCCACTGTATTCCTCGCGTCGCCTTCTTTTCGAGCGTCTCGCGTTGCCGCCACAGCACGTCGGGGACTATTTTGCCTTGGGCTGTTCCGGCGTGGAGCACTTTTGGGTTGTGGTGCTATTTATCTTCCTGCTATCGCCGTACCCATAACACCGACTCCTGCCATAGCCATCTGGTAAAGTGATGATCGAGGATCTCCTTGAGGTGTCCTGGATGCCATCAGATATGCTTGTGTCGCCATGTATCCCGCCTCTGGCGTTTTTGAGATTATGTGCCCTCTCGTGTCTATTGACATGAAGGACATGTCGAGGTTTTGAATCAGGTTATCTCGTTCTCCTTCGGGTATGCCTGCCAACCGAGATCTTACTCTTCCGCGGCTATCTCTCTGATTGTCTGCTGAGTTTCTCGAGTGTTGACTCAAGTTGTTTCTACGCTCGCTAGAAGCATCTGCTCTTCTTTCGTCGATTTTTTTTCTTAGTTTTTCTAACTCGCGTCTGGAACGACTAAGTTTATATTGATATGTCTGTAGTGCTGCCACCGAAACTTGTGTAGTCATCGGCTCCGTGTCATTCATGGCTCTTGTATCTCTGTCCCATGCTTCCCGTGACAGCTGCACTTTTTCTCATGGCTCAGCTTCAATATACTTTCTTCCTGTTCCCCGCGTGAGATCTGCGGGATCGATATAAGGGTTGCCCAAATCGTCGAAAGCCTCAGACTCATCATCAACTTCACGACCTGCTCCCTTTATTACACATATCTGGTGATATGTTGCAGTTGTATTTTCGTCGGATTCAAGGTAGGTGACACCATCGTATAGATTGGCGAAGACCTCTCTACTAGTAGTAGAGTTGTTGGTGAAGTCGAAGTTGGTGAAGCTTTCCGAGTCACTATCTTGAGATAGATCGGTTCGTGTGAACGACCCGAAAGTCATGTCACCGAACAGATCACCGAGTGCCCCGCTGTCGGCGGGCTTGGTGAAGTGTGGCGGTGAAACTTCTTCATCACCTGACTCGACAGATGATGTTGACAATCCCGAGTAATCGGGCTCGACCGCCAACGATCCCAAAAAAATCGGTGCCACAAGACGGTGTGATCCTTCTTTCCCGACGAGGAAGCGAAAACTCCCGAAAGTCATCTCCATCGACTCCTCCAGATCGGCATATGCATGCAAACGTGCGGTATGGTGAGGAACAAAATCGGCGAGATCAGGTTGGACTCGTTTACCTCTGTCCACCGCGTTTGCTTTCCGTTGATGATGATGTTGAAGACGCCATCGAGATTAGAACCTTGCAACGTCCAATCCCCATAGACAGCGCCAATTGATGAGGGATTAACTCGTCAATGCCTACGTATTGTAGACTTAGGGTTTCGTAAGAAGTAGAGGGCAAGTAGATCTCCAAGGTTCAGCCGAACAAAGGTGCTCAACTCAATATTACGGTGGCTAGGTTACAATGATTTTTGTCCCTTCTTTCTCTCTCGGCTTCCCCTTTATATAGGAGGCGAAGCCAAGGCTTTTCCATGCCGTACAAGTTACAAACTGTCGAGCCGCATTGGGTTTTTCCTATATTGATACAAGTTTCCTATAGTAACTCTACTTTCCTAATCCGAAAGCTTCCAACCTTCTGGGCCTCCAAAGCTTCAAGTCCATGGGCTTCCTGCTTTCCTGTGAACCTAGGGTACTTGTTCGACATGCCTGGTAGGCATACCTATGTCACATACCTTTTCCTTGCACATCCCGCTTGATCTTGATGATAACTCTTCAAGCTCCACTCAAGACGGAATGCCTCACTTGATCATTGTTGCTTCGTGAAGACTCACAAATGCTCCCCCATACACCATGATGGGAAAGCTCCATTGATGCACATCTTCACATGTCCATTATCACCAAATGGATGGTAAACTTCAAGCATATGATCTTCTTTAGGTGTCAATCTTGAACTTGCCCAACTCAACCTTAATGACAATCACCACTTGATGTCATCCTCTTATGGGCTATATGAGATCTCACTTTTGATGCATGCCCATGGAAATATACCTAACCCACATATACAACACAAGGGCACATATATGATGGGTTAGTTCATAAAGCATAATTGACAAAGCTTACCATACCACATGACTTCATGTGGCACATTCTTGATGCTTCATGTGTTGACCAAACTTGAATCTATTCCTCACTCTTTGTATTGGTCAACCTTGTATCTTCTCATGCTCTAACATATTATCTTGAGATGTATAAAGTACTCTTCATTTGTTTGCATGCTCTAAATCTTAGTCAACCATAGCTCAACTTATGAGACTATCATGACACCGGTTTAGAGCCATATCTTGAATTCTTCACTTGGAATCAAGCACTCAAGATCTTGATCATTCATTTCTTCTTCTTGATCATATCACATATATGTCTTCAAATCGATGATCTTGATGCCAATACTCAAGGTATATCTTTTATCTTCATGACATCCATACTTGAATTCAACACATGGACTAAGTATTACCTATGGAATATTCCTTCATATAAACTCAATGAAAACATTAGTCCATAGGGGTTGTCATTAATTACCAAAACCGCACATAGGAGCAATGTACACTTACAATCTCCCCCATTTTGGTAATTGATGACAACCACAACAAGAGGGTTTATATAATGAATATTAGAAACAAGTATGCAACTTATCCGAGAATAAGTTGTATACAAGAGGTTGTATTTGATATGGTCAAGTGACACGAAGCTACTAGCCCATATCAAAACTAGCTCTACTCACATAACTACAACTAATACAAGGGAACCAACATATATAGAGCAAACTCCTCCACAATGTATGCACGTGTGATGAACATGAATTCATTGCATATATTGTCAAGATTAACCTTCGGGACAGTTTCCACTATATATATACAACCATGCAATACATATAAATACGGAGTGCATGAGAGGTAAAACACTTAAGCACAAACCAAACTTAAGTATAAACCATTTTCCTTAAACCCTCTAAACTTCTCTTCCATTGGCAACAAGTTCCAAAATGGGTGAAAATTTTAGAAAGCTAATATAATATGAGTTCCCCCCCCCCCCAAGGTGTGCACTTCTCATAATTTGAGTGGAATCAAATGCACATATCCAATGACGAATACTTGAAGGAATTCAAACTGTATTGAGGATCAAAGATTGCACAAAGATAACATGGTGAAGAAAGCTTCAAAAAATAAAGCAAGCAATCAAAGATCCAATTGAACAAACAAATATATCATGATAAGAGAGATATAGTGCTCTAAATGAAATAAGAAAGCTCCCCAATATTCGTGCATAAATTAGAATAGTTGCATTGGAATACAATATGCACAAACATGGAATCCTCACTCCCTCTATATCATTTATAACACAAACAAGATAGAGATGATAACTTTAGTACAAACATTTACGAGATATGAGTGCATGAAGATAAAATAAAATAAAGCCAAGCGCTCATAAATCAAGTCCTTACCAACACCACTAAAACTAAAAGGATAAAAAGATGGTCGACAAAGAACAAGGATATTAAGGTGATGGATTAACGCTTTCATGTATATATAAGTTTCTAAAGTGAACAAGATGATCCATACAGAAACATGCACACACAAGAGGTTACTAAAATAAATAAGACATGATATCCAAGATGAAGTCATAAATATACCAAAGGATGTTTCCTTAAAAGCATATATAGCCTATGACTCCAATTTTCACTTATGGTATATGAATGAACTTCAACCAAGAAAAATCTTAAAAACATCACAACTAACAATAAGTGACAAGGTATCGACTTGTCAATGCCTACAAGTTGTAGACTAGGGTTTCGTTGGATGTAGAGGGCAAGTAGATCTGGAAGGTTTCAACCGAAAAGTACTGGACGATTATGAAATTAGGGTTGTGTTGACAGTAGATTCGATCCTTTCTTTGTCCCTCGACTCCCCCTTATATAGGAGGCGGAGCCGAGGGTTTCGTAATACAGAGTCCGGGAGGGTTTCTGGCCCGTCCCGCAAGATTACAAGTTATACTTCCTAATACAACTCTAGATTTCCTTATTAACATATTGGGCTTCCGAATCTTCTTATCTTTCGGGTCGTGGGCCTTCAGTAAACCCCAGGTACCATCTTCGGCAGGCCCATTGGGGATGCCTATGTCAGTAGCCCCCGAGATTTTGCTTGAATCGAAGAGTCAGGGAAAATCTCCAACTTTAATCATTCAGTACAACTGCCGAATTTATCACATATCTTTAGGTACGCAATTCTATATTGTACAGGGATAATGGTAGTTGGGGCTAGTTCATCTGACGGATCAGGTACTAGTTAACTGCTCTAGTGGCAATCCGCAAAAACCTACTTCAAGATCACGTTCCTGGACATGATCTCGGGATATCGGTGTAAACTTCGACAGGTGCCGCTTAAGGTCTTACCATTCTGTCGAGTCCCGGCCATATTTTATCGGGTACCTAACGCGTCCGTTAGGATTTTTCTTCGTATCCGTTGATACGGAAAAAAGTAGCAAACCGACGTCAGAGACGGCGCCACGCCACTCAGAACGGATCGGGGGTCTTACCTTCGCAAAGTTTTGCGGCATTCAGAGATTATTCGCTACTTTGGCGCTCTGAGAATATATTGTCGAGTGCTTTTTCGGCTGTTGGAATAGCACATTTTATTGAGTCAACGGATGACTTTATTTTGCCTTCCCGATGGGAGTATATGTAGAGTTATTTATATAGCTCGAAATATGCTCACTTCTTCTTTTTTCTTTTCTTTCTTTTTTATAATTTCATCGGGCACGCGAACAACGTTCCCGATGGGAGTAGCCCCCGAGGCTACAGCCAAGGACTAGTGCTTGGTTGTAGGCTCAAATTTTAACGCATCATATCACTATATTTTCATTCTTTCTCGAACTTGTCATATCTATCGGGTGCGCGACCAGCGCTCCCGATGGGAGTAGCCCCCGAGGCTATGAACAAATGCTTGCATTTGGTCATAGGCTCTCGACATTTCTATTTTGTTATACTCGAATCTTTCTTTTTTTTCCAAAGTAGCCCCCGAGCATTTGGGCAAAAACTTGTATTTGATCAAAGGCTCTCGAAATAATCAATAATCTTCTGTTATCGCCATTCTTATGAAGCTTCATAGTCGAAATTTTCTCTTATCAAGGTGACATCATTGCTGATGATAGCCACGATCACTGTATCGGGAAAACGCGAGAACTTCTCTCCCTCTGTCTCGTGGGCCCAAATTTCTTATCACGTTGACACGTCGTGCAAGTGGGGAACACACGTCCTCCACTTTTCCTGGCGCACGCACTGTAGCGCCCGTTCGTTCCCTTCTCAGTGAATTTGCGATTTTACCCCTTGTCCACGTGTCACCATCTATCCCATATTTTCTCCATCCAACGGCGCATCGATTCACCGCACCTCTATTTAAGGTCATCGTCTTCCTCCTTGGACACTTTTGCTCGCGCCGCTCCTCTGCTCTCCTCTGCCAAAATCCTCCATTGCGCCCCACAGTTCTTGAGCTCCACCACGCTCGCCTTTTGCTCCTACGCCATTGTTGATGCCACCGCGCAGGCTCACGAGGCACAGCACTCCCGAATCGAAGATGGCGACCGAAGATCTGGGGAACACTGAGTGGGAGAGATCCAAAATCTCCCCTCAAGACATCAACTTGCTGAAGAAACTGGGGATCAGCAAGAAGCAAGACGCGCTGCGCTTCCCCAGCGAAGAAAGCTATCCAACCCCTCCAATGGAATATCGGGTCAGTTTTGTTGACCACCTCATCCGTGGCCTTTCTGCCCCTATTCACAATTTTCTTCGGGGGTTGCTTTTCGTGTACGGATTGCAACTTCACCATCTCACTCCCAACTCCATTCTCCACATCTCGATTTTTATCACCCTTTGCGAATCCTTCCTTGGAGTCCAGCCTAACTGGTCTTTATGGAAGCGCATGTTTCTCTGTCGCCGCAATGGCTCTCACGGCGTCGCCTATAACATCGGCGGCGTTGTTATCTGTGTTCGTTCTGACGTCGAGTACTTCGACGTCAAATTCCCCGACTCCGTCCAAGGGTGGCGCAAGAAATGGCTCTATATACACGAAGAGAGCTTCGATTCACTGGAGTACAACATTGCTCCTTTTGATGGAAGAGCCAAGATTCTTCGCCGCCGATCCTGGGACGCTGAAGCTACCGAAGAAGAGAAATCGGCGACAGAGGCGCTGATGACTCGCATCCATGAGCTCTAGACTCTGTCGCCGATGACTCGCATCCATGAGCTCTAGAATACCCGTGGAAAGGAATTGTCGGGTATCCAAATCACAGCCTACTTCCTTAGGATTAGAGTGCAACCTCTGCAAGCTCGCAAAAATCCCCTTTGGATGTATGCTGGTGATGAAGATATCGAAAGGCTCTCCAAGGACCTTCCTGTAAAGGACTTGGAGAAGTTGATCCGAAGAATTTCAAAGCTTAGCAAGAAGGATACCATTCCATCTTCTTGCCGAGTTAAGCCATTTAGTAGCACCAATCCCCTTCCCGAGGTAATTTTTCCTCTTGACTATTATATTATCTTCTCGAGTTTTTGGTATCTGTCGACTACTATATTGCTAACGCCTTTTTTGCGTAACTTTTTGTCAACACTTCTTGTTTTTCGCAGAACCACCCTGTTCTAGCTTCTCTTCATCCTCTTCCTGAAGGTGGTGAAGTCGAAGAACGCACCGTTGTCGAGGAGGACAACCAGGGTACTTCTCGCCCTGATAGTGAAGTCGCGGGTTCCCACAAATCCGCGGCTTCTTCTGAAAAAGAAGCTGAGTCTGAGGCCACTGCCTCGACACGCTCCCTTCCTTCCGCTGTTTCTCCAAGGAACAAAAGAAAAAGGGATGAAGTCATCGATTCCGGCTCCTCCAAAGCCGAAGAAGTTGGTCCTTCCGAAAGGAAGACAACTTTCAACCCTTACGAGGATGCCCTTGTTAGCTCGTAAGTTCCCTATTACTTTTTGTTGCTTTGCTCTCGATGTTTTTGCCTATCTTGATTCTTATATTGTCGCCTATTTTGTTGCAGTGGTGACGAGGAAGAAGTGCAACCTATTGACGTGACTGCTCGAACGAGTACGTCACGTACTTTGGTTGTATCTGAAGCTCAGCCTGATGGAGATGAAACTTCGCCTCCTCAGCAAAACATTGAGCATTCAACTCCACCTGCAAGCCCCCGTGCCCCTTCGCCAAAGAGGGCAAGGGTCGAGCCATCCAAGGAGCCCGTCCTACAGCTTGGTGGCTCCACAACTCCTCCTTTGGATGACGTAAGTTGCTAACTTCTCCTCTTTTGTGCAAAATACTTTTCGATGCTGTCGACTATTTTTTGTTGTTGAGCTTTGTATCTTATTGATGCTTGTTTTCTCTTTTCCCTTTGTCAGCCTTTGATGAAGGAATTCATCCGTCTCGGTACCCAATTTGTCGGGTACCGCGACTATGCTAAAAAAGCCGAAGGTGATACTCTGCTACTTTTTTTTAGCAAATGACCTTTTCCTCCTTTATTGTCATGATTTTGATTGATGTCGACTATTTTGCCAGAGAATCTCGTGGAAGCCAACAAGCGTGCTGACGCACTTGCTCGTAAACTCGAGCATAGTGAAAAAGCTCGTAAGAAGGCTGAAGCAGATGCCAAGAAGGCTAAGGCAATGCCGCCACTGTTGAAGATCTTCGAAAAAGACTTCATGAAGCGGAAACTGCCTTAAGCGACAACATATCCGAGCAAACTGTTCATGAAGCTGAAATCCTCAGTCGCTTGCAATCGCAAAGGCGACGTTTTTTCAGTAAGCCCTTGAACCTTTGCTGCTTCTTCGAGTTGTCAAATTTATCCTTGCGCAATCTTTGATGATATTTCTTTTGCTTCTATGTAGGGAAATCACACCAGGATTTTGACTTGGAGTGTCCTGAAAATGATCAGTTGCTTGACGAGCTTTCCCTTCTTGAATTTCATGGAGAGGAAGCACGCGAAGGCCTTGGTGAAGCCAGAGCAGGTTTGTCGCGTCTTTTTCCTTATTTCTTCCCGAAGACAGAAGAACCCAAGATTTTCACAAATCTCGCCAAGCACTTCAACTCCCAAGAAGATCTTGGTCTTAAACTTCGCCAAGAAGGTTTGAAGGTTGGCGTCGAAGGCACTATTGCTTTGGTTGCTGACAGCCAACAAGACGTCGACTGGTCGAGAGTTGGCGACACCACGACGATGGAGACTAAGAAGTGGCAGTCATTGATCAAGGCTGCCAAGCCAGATTCGAAGAAAATCCTCGCCTATCTCGGATGCAAGCCAACTCCCGCTCCAAGTTCATCAAAGCCGGAGGTCAAGTAGACCACCTTTGCCTTCTCTGTTGTTCTCTTTTGGTGTTGTCGCCTTTGTAAATTTAGCGACAATCGTCCCCTTGGTTCATTAGGAACCATCCTTTTGTAATAGCTATGTAAATACTTCGAATATCAATGGAAATCTATTTTTCTTGATGATTAATGTCGAAATTTTTATTTCCATCTGATTTTTGACAACTATACTTCGACTCGTCCTGGCAATGTTGTTCCCACCTCATCCTACTCGAAGAAAGCGCCTGTCGACGATGAATTTGCCGAAGATTTCTCGAGTAGGGGTTCAACACAAGAATTGGCAGAACTTCGTCGACAACTCCAGTCTATCAAAAAACAGTCACTTATGGTAATGGAGCAATCTCGAAAATATTCCGAGAGGGAAAAAATTGCGCTTCAACAGGCTCAAGATGCTATAGCTGAAAAGGAAGCTGCGGTTTCTGAGGCTGCTGAAGCTTCTCGACGAGAGAATTTCATGCTTGAGCTAATGCTTGATGCCAGCTTGGATATGACAGGTATGCTTCATTGGTCGTGCTTGATTTTTCTCCTGCTGTCTTTTCTTCCCTTGCTGATTCTTTTGCTAATACATGTTCTTTTTTGGACACTGCTGCCGAGGATGAACGTGTTGAGGCTCGATCCAATGCGCTTCTCAAACTTGCACTGGAGCATGGTTCCAATTTTTGGGGTACACCTGAACGTACCCGCCAGATTGTCAGATTTCAAGATCGCGCGGGTCAGGTCCGCGAATTTCTCGACTTCTGTACAAGGACATTGTCCTTATTTTACCGCACTATGTTCCCACGCAATGAGATGCCAGAAACCCTTCCTGCTTTGATGGATAAATTTCGAGATGCCCCTCGAATCCATGGATTTGTGCGGGCCCAATTATCTGCCGACGCCAGGTTTGCTATGATGATGATAAAAATCTGCTATCCCAAGTTTGACATGAGTCAAATTGTTACCAAGTGCCTGGCCAAGATGGCGAAAAGGAAAAGGAACGTTGGCAAAATTGATGATATTGTAACCCCTGTAGCCGAAGACATGATGGATGAACTTCTTCGGATGGATGCTGAGTTCTTCGTGAAGGGCAGCTATGCTGAACATAGTACTCGTACTGTAAATACTGAACGGATAACCATAGATGATGTACTAGGCAGCAATTGAGAGTTTCTCTTTTAGCTTGCCGAGTTTTTTCAGGAGTTGCACCTTGTATGTTGTAAACATAATCTATATTGTAAAGTCAGGAAATATTTTTATTTTTCCTCATCAAACCCCCGAGTGTTTCGGTGACCAATTTCTTTATTGTGTATGCGAGGTTTAAACCAAAGCAACTAAATTATATTGAGCATACTATATTTGCGGGTACGAGCCCCCGAGTGTTTTTTGCTGATCGCTATTTTGTATCTTCGTTTATTCTGCGAGGTGTTTTGCACCAAAGCGAGATATTTGTAGGTAGTATATATTGTAACTCTTGGGCGTAAACCCCCGAGCATGTCGAAGGAAAAGATGTATACTTCCACTATCTTTATTATATTGCAGCACCGCGAGTCCGCCTCATTAAAACCTTTTCCGGCCCCACTCGGTGCCCCGAAAAAGGAAAAGAGTGCGTCTGAAAACTCGCGGGCGTTTCAGTACATTGTAGCTTTACAAGGAGGACTATATTTCGACTCTAGGCGTAGAAACGCCTGAGTTGTGCCACGTTCCAAGGATTTGGTTCGACAGCTCCTAACTTCTTGTCCTTTATCCTGTATGCGCCTCCCTCGATTACTTCTGTGACAATGTAAGGTCCAAGCCACGGCGACTCGAGCTTTTCATGGCTTTTTTGATTGAGCCGCAGAACTAAGTCTCCAACCTGAAAAGACCTTGGTCGCAAACGTCGACTGTGGTAGTTTTTCAAATCTTGCTGGTACTTAGCGACTCGTGATAACACTTCATCTCGAGCTTCATCGAGTGCGTCGACATCGTCTTCCAATGCTCTCCTGGAAGCTTCTTCGTTATATTCCGTGACTCTCGGAGAGTCGTGCTCTATTTCTATCGGCAGTACTGTCTCTGCTCCATGGACCCGAAAAAACGGAGTCTCCTGTGTTGCTGTATTTGGTGTTGTTCGGATACTCCATAACACACTCGGCAGCTCCTCTGGCCAAGTATGTCGAGATTTTTCCAATGGTCCTAACAAGCGCTTTTTGATACCATTGCAAATGATACCGTTGGCTTTCTCGACTTGACCGTTGGTCTGCGGGTGCGCGACTGATGCGAAACTCAATTTGATGCCCACCTCTGCACAGTATGCCTTGAATTCCTTGGATGTAAAATTGCTGCCATTGTCCGTGACGATGCTATGAGGGACTCCAAACCGAAAGACAATGCTTTTCACAAATTTAATTGTCGACGCTCCATCTGGTGAATTTATCGGCTTTGCTTCTATCCACTTGGTGAATTTGTCGACAGCGACGAGCATATACTCGTATCCTCCTGGCGAGGCCTTGTGTAGTTTTCCCACCATATCGAGACCCCGTTGAGCAAAGGGCCAAGACAACGGTATTGGCATCAACTCTGCTGCCGGAGAATGAGGCCTTGCGGCAAATCTCTGGCACGCGTCGCAAGTTCGCACTATTTCCTTCGCATCCTCAATTGCTGTCACCAGTAAAATCCTGCTCTGAAAACCTTGGCCGCGATAGCTCAGCTGCTTGCATGATGACCGCATACTCCTTCGTGTACTTCCTTCAGAATTATCCTTCCTTATTCGGGTGTGACGCACCTTTGTAACACACCCGAAATGCTTCGCTTGTACAACTCTCCTTTTACCACAGTGAATGCTTTGGAACGTCTAATAACTCGCCTTGCTTCAACTGGGTCGTCGGGTATTGTTTTCCTTAGGATATATGATATGTACGCCTGCATCCATGGAATTTGCACCATCAGTACTAGATCCTGTTCCTCTTCTTCTTCCAGTGTTTCTTTCACAGCCCCCGAGGATTTCTCATCCTTCTCCTTCTTTTTTGATTTCTTCGGCTTTGTAGATCTCTCTGTTATCTCCTCCTAGAACACGCCTGGAGGAATCGCGAGACACTGCGACCCGATGTTTGCAAGAACATCGGCTTCATCATTACTTAGCCTGCTGATGTGGTTTACCTCGCATCCGTCAAACAGTTTCTCCAGCTCGTTATACATTTCCTTGTATGCCACCATGCTATCATTGACTGCATCACATTGGTTCATGACTTGTTGAGCCACCAATTGTGAGTCGCCAAAGATTTTTAGTCGAGTTGCGCCACAAGCCTTCGCCATCTTCATCCCATGTATAAGAGCTTCGTATTCTGCCTCGTTGTTAGACGCGTTTGGGAACGTCATCCGTAAGACATATTTTAATTTGTCGCCTTCAGGTGATATGAGTATCACGCCTGCTCCAGCTCCCTCTAACCTCTTGGATCCATCGAAGTTCATAGTCCAGGTTCTCGATAAATCTGGGGGTCCTGTATTTTGCAGCTCCATCCACTCTGCGATGAAATATGGCAGAATTTGCGACTTTATTGCTTTTCTTTTTTCATATGTGATGTCCCGAGGAGAAAGTTCTATTCCCCAAAGGGAGACACGACCTGTAGCTTCTGGATTGTTTAGTATATTGGATAGATGCGCCTCGTTCACCACTATTATCGGATGCGCCGAAAAATAGTGCCGTAATTTTCTTGCGGTTGTAAACACTCCGTATATTAGTTTCTGGTACTGCAGGTACCGCTGTTTTGAGGGCGATAAAACTTCACTGATGAAATATACCGGTCTCTGCACTCCATGGAGTTTTCCTTCTTCTTCTTCTCTTTTGACAACTAGCTCCGTGCTGACCACCTGGGGTGTAGCCGCAATGTATAACAGGAGGGCTTCCTTCTCTTTTGGCGCCACCAAGATTGGTGGTGTCGAAATTGTGCGTTTAAGATCCTCGAAGGTTCCATCTGCCTCTTCGTTCCACTGGAACTTCTCTCCTTGTTTGATTAAGGCGTAGAATGGTAACGCCTTTTCTCCCAGCCTGGCAACGAATCTGTTTAAAGCTGCGACTCGCCCGGTTAACTGCTGTATTTCTTTCAACTTTGTTGGCTTCCTCATTGTTATGATAGCTTGGATTTTTTCGGGATTAGTTTCAATCCCTCTTGCTGAGACTAGGAACCCGAGAAGTTCTCCTGCAGGGACGCCGAAAGAACACTTCGTTGGATTCAGCTTGAGACAAAACTTGTCGAGGTTGTCGAAGGTTTCCTTCAAGTCCTCGATTAACGTTGCCCCCTTTTTTGATGTTATGACGACATCGTCAATGTATACTTGTACGTTTTTACCAATCTATGTTGCTAAGCACTTCTGCATCATCCGCTGATATGTTGCTCCCGTGTTTTTCAGACCAAAAGGCATTGTTCTATAGCAGAATACGCCGTAAGGTGTTATGAACGCTGTTTTAACCTCATCCTCTTCTTTCAATCTGATCTGGTTATAACCAAAGTATGCATCCAGGAAGGAAAGACGATCACATCCTGCCGTGGAGTCGATGATTTGATCGATCCTCGGGAGGGGAAAGTGATCCTTTGGACAGTGTTTGTTGAGACACGTAAAGTCGACACACATGCGAAGGACTTTAGTGTTTTTCTTCGGGACCAACGACCGGGTTTTCTACCCATGTGGCCTCTGTGTGCAGCTCCTTAATGAAACTAGCTTCTCTTAGTCGATCAATTTCTGACAGCATAGCTTTGCGGTTTGGCTCCGAGAAACGCCTCAGAGGTTGCTTGATTGGTCTCGCTATTGGATCCAAGTTTAAGTGGTGCTCGGCAAGTTCCCTGGGTACTCCTGGCATGTCAGCTGGACACCATGTGAAGATTTTCCAGTGTTCACGGAGGAACTCGACGAGCGCGCTTTCCTATGCGAGGTCCATGTTTGTCGCGATGGACGTCGTTTTCTTCGGATCTGTCGGGTGGATCTGCACCTCCTTGGAATCTTTTGTCGTGTTGAAAGTTGGTTCCTTGTTAGGTCTCCCTACATCTGGCAGCACATCATAATCAGTCGTAAGCCTTGACGCCATGTACTCTGCTTGCATCCCGAAAGTTTCCGATAGTCGACGAAAATCCTTGTCACATTTATCGGCTAGCGCGAAGCTTCCTTTGACTGTGATTGGTCCCTTAGGTCCAGGTAACCTCCATAGCAAATATGTGTAATGTGGCACTGCCATAAACCTGGCGTATGCTGGCCGTCCCAGCAAGGCGTGATACTGCGACGGGAAATCCACAACTTCGAACTCCAACCTTTCTATCCTGTAGTTTTCTCGGGTCCCAAACTGAACGTCGAGATTGATCCTTCCCAACGGATAACTCGGCTTCTCTGGTGAGATTCCATGGAAACGCGTGTCAGTTGGTTTTAGATTTGCCAGGGATATGTTCATCTTCCTTAGTGTATCTGCATACATAAGGTTTAAACTGCTGCCTCCATCTATGAAAACTCGAGATACATCGAATCCCGCGATCACCGCTGGTAAGATAAGTGCTGACTGCCCTAGTCGAGGAACTTGTTGCGGGTGATCCGCAATTGTGAAGCCAATGTCCTGTCACGACCAATTTAAGTACTCTATCGTTGGTGGAGGCATCTTCTCTGCCATGAACACTTGCCGCGAGATTACCTTCTGAGCCCTATTAGATGGCCTAGCTTTCTGAATCATCGAGACCGCGCCAATGGAGTTAGGATCAACATATGAAGGTGGTTGTGGTGCTGCCGCTATTCTGAGCTGGTGTCGATTTTCGTCCGTGATCGCGGGAGGAGGTGGTAAGTGGATCTCACTCCTGGGCCCCTGGGGGTTTCTATTTATTGCTTGAGCATTGGCTATCCCTGCAACCCGCAACATTGCTTGAAAATTGCGACAGTCCTTCTGCAGATGTCCTGACTGCCTTTTTCCATTGTTGTCGAGATAAAAATGCATCTGGCATGGCCCATTCATCATATCTTTGGGAGTTACAAAAGGTCTTTGAAACCTTGACCCGCTATTTTGCCTGTTGTTTCGAGAGTCATCTCTATTGTCGCCTCGCTACTCGTTACTCCTTTGATATTCATCTCTATTGTTTCCTCCAGTATTTCCCCGAAACCCAGCCGATATTTGGCCAGGAGCATCGTAGCTCGAGAATTGTCGAGGAAATCGCCTTCTATTTTGAAAGTTCTGACTATGGTCCTCCTCTGGTGACCTGTGTCGCTTATTGTGAACAGCATCTTCTCCATCTGCCCATCTGTTTGCTATCTCCATCAATGCTGACACTGTCCTTGGATTGGTTCTCCCCAAGTCTTCGACAAAATCTCCTCGTCGAATTCCTGCCACAAACGCATCTATTGCTCTCTCGTCAGATATATTTTTCGCCGAGTTTTTGATGATGTTCCACCTTTGGATGTATTTCCTCATTGATTCATCATGCTTTTGTCGACACGATCTCAACTCTTCTAGTGATGCCGGTTTTTTGCAGGTTGATCGGAAGTTCTTGACGAACACCTCCTCAAAACTGTCCCAGCTGTCGATGGATCCCGGAGGGAGCTTCTTTATCCAGGATCTTGCGGCCCCACTCAGGTGTATTTGAATGCTCTGCATGGCTGTTGCTCTGGTTCCACCTATCAATTTCACCTTCTCAAGATAGTCGACTAGCTAATCCTCGGGATCTTGCAGGCCATCGAATTTCTTGAAACTATCGGGTAACTTAAATCCTGACGGGACTCGAGTTTTTCGAACTCGTCTCGTAAAGCACGGTAGTCCACACATATCTTCTTCAGCAACTTCCGGTGAATACCGATGTTCCCTTCTATCTTGTCGCGCTCTATCCACCCTGGCCTGAGTCGCTGTGTCTCTGACTCCATTTGCTCTCGGTGGATCTTGCACTGCTGCAGTAGGTCGCGGACTATTTTGTGTTGCAGTTCCTTCGGGAGGTGTAGCTGCGAACGCTGCTCCCATGGCTCCACATCCTGCCATGGCCATGTTTTACAACGCTTCTCTTGGATCTCCGGGAGGTGGCCTGGACGCTAGGATGAAAGCTTGCGTTGCCATGTATCCTGCTTCCGGTGTTTTTGGAATAATATCCCCCCTCGTGTCGATTGACATAAAAGACATATCGAGGTTTTGAATTAAAGTCTCTCTTTCTGCTTCAGGTATGTCTTGCAGCCGAGATCTTGCTCTCCTTCGAGCTTCTCTATGACTATCTCCCGAAGTTCCTGACTGTCGACTTAACTCCGCTCTTCGCCTGCTTGATGCGAAAGCTGCCTCCCTTCTTCTGTTCAGAGCAGCTGTGTGTTTTTCCAATTCTCTTCCAGCTCGGGCGAGCCTATGCTGGTATGCTTGCAGTTCTTCCGCCGTAGCGGTTGCCGCCATTGGTTCTGAACCATCCATAGCTCTCGCGGCTCTATCCCATGCTGCTTGTGTAAGTTGAACCCTAACACGTGGTGTAGGCCCGACATATTTATTGCCCAAACCTCTCCTTAGGTCAGAGAGATCGACATATGGATTTCCCAATTCGTCGAAAGCCTCTGATGTCCCCTCCTGATCGCGACTTATTTCTCCAATGGCATAAACCTGATGATATTTTGAATTCTGAACCTTGCTGGGTTTGGTGACACCATCATATAGATTGGTGAAGACCTTGCCCACAGTAGTGGATCTGTCGATTAAGTTGAAGGTGCCGATGCTACTCGAGTCATCGCTTATATCGGAGTCCGCAGATGACTCGAAAGACATGTCGCTGAAGATCTTGGCGAGCTTTTCGCTTGTTCTGGTGTTGATGACGCGCGGCGATGAAGTTTCCTCGTCGCTTGACTTGATTGACAATGTTGAGCTTGAGAAGTCAGAATTGACCGCCGATAATCCCGACGAGATCGAAATTTCGAGACGATACGCTCCTTCTTTCTCGACGCGGAAGTGGAACTTTCCGAACGTCATCTCCATGGGCTCCTCCAGATACGCATATGCATCCAAACGGGAGGGCGGGTGAGGAACAAAATCAACGAGACCGGTTTCGATCCGTTTACCTCTGTCCATGGCATTGCTTGCTACCGACGAAGTCGACGATCTTGAACGTGCCATCGAGATCAGCTCCTTGTCGCCTCTAGATCCCACAGACGGCGCCAATTGACAAGGTATCAACTTGTCAATGCCTACAAGTTGTAGACTAGGGTTTCATTGGATGTAGAGGGCAAGTAGATCTCGAAGGTTTCAGCCGAAAAGTACTCGACGATTATGAAATTAGGGTTGTGTTGACAGTAGATTCGATCCTTTCTTTGTCCCTCGACTCCCCCTTATATAGGAGGCGGAGCCGAGGGTTTCGTAATACACAAGTTTACAGAGTCCGGGAGGGTTTCTGACCCGTCCCGCAAGATTACAAGTTATACTTCCTAATACAACTCTAACTTTCCTTATTAACATCTTGGGCTTCCGAATCTTCTTATCTTTCGGGTCGTGGGCCTTCAGTAAACCCCAGGTACCATCTTCGGCAGGCCCATTGGGGATGCCTATGTTAATAAGGGAAGTAAAGCTAGTTGGAATGTTTTGAAAAAAGGTAACACGTATCACAAATAGGGATTCGTTTCACAATTTCATCAATATTGCACATAAGAGCTCTTTGAGGAATTGATATGTAATAAATTGCTAGAAGACATATTTGGGATAGGTGAATCATAAACATGATATATATATTCCCATCGTATGCATCTTCTCAAATTACTCAAATGTACAATAAGAAGTTTATTTTTAAAATGATTTTTCAAGAACCACAATATTATTGAAATAAAGAATTTCATGCCAAGATGCATCCTACAAGAGGTTGGATGCTATATGAGTATGCATGAATAAGATACTTGTTATCGAGATAGCAATGGCAAGATGTACTGGATAAGAGTTCATCTATAATCACAGCTTGGCTCCAATTCTCATATGGTGACAACACGTTCCTTATAGATGAGAGAAGCCTCCATTGCATCTCCAATGTACCTAAATCAATATTCAAGTACATCTTGGTTCCCAAACTTATTGGGTCCAAAATGGTTAGGCTAACCACAATACATAGGACACACTCCATATAAATATGTGCATATTTATAGATGAAGTTTGAATTTCATGCACATCTTAGTCATTTAAGATTTGATGGAGTCTATACTATATATTGGATCAAACAAAGCAAGCAGGCCATAAATATAAACATATTACATATAAGCATGCACAAGCACTTTGTGAAGATGTGAGACAAGTATGAACTATCTATGTTAATTTCAATGTTGAAATACGTGTTAAAGTTTGAATATCAATTGAGATTTGTCAAAGGTTGGATTTTTATTTGAACTTTTGTAGCACATGTGATGTAAAATACATCATCAGCTCGAGCACATTATGTATTTTACATCATTTGAGTTTTGAGGACAAACTTTGGTGATGTAAAAATCTAAAAAACTGTAAAAGCAGGAGTTTTTTTTTGAACAATTAAAAACAGGAGTTGAAGTGCAATAGCATGAAAGTAGTGTAGAGTAGTAAGTTTGTGCAGGAAGAAAGCGAGAGACGTGGGGAAAGGATCTCCATCCCTAAACCCAAAATCAACCACGCATCCCAGCTTGCAACCAAGGGTTTAAGCCCCAACCGCAGCCGAGGTACCCCCTCGCCTTGCCAACCCTCCTCTCTCCTGCGTTTTGGCGGCGGCGGCGCCACATCCCGCATTCCCCATGTCTCTCCCTCCCTTCCCCGCGCCCTCCAGTTGATGCTCCCCGCCGCTACTCCGGCCGCCGTCTTACCCATCTCCCCGCCGTCGTCGCCTCCCCCTCCAGTCCTCCTCCCGCCCCCCAAATCCCTAGCCCTCATGTGGCGCCGCCTCCCCTCCCGCCGCCTCGCCTCCGCCCTCCTCTCCGCCTCCGCTCCGCACCTTCCCCCTCCTCCCCCGCTCCACCGCCTCCTCCTCCCCGCCCCCGCCACCGGGATCCTCCCATCCCCGCGCCTCCCGTGGGGACACCACCCCCCGCGATTCGCGTCCTCCTCCGCCGCGGCGGCCGCCGAGGCCGTCTCCTCCTCCGAGGTCGACGAGCTGCACCACGCGCTCGACGACGCCGCCCTCGCGGCCCCCGCCCCAACCCCGCCCGCTCCTCCGGAGCGGCGGCGCGGGCGCGGGCGGGGCAAGGTCGTGACGGAGGCGGCGGCGCAGCACGGGATGACGTGCTCCAAGTACTCGGCGCTGCGCCGGCGCCAGATCAGGATCGAGACCGAGGCCTGGGAGCAGGCCGCCAGGGAGTACCGCGAGCTGCTCGCCGACATGTGCCAGCACAAGCTGGCCCCCAACCTGCCCTACGTCAAGTCGCTCTTCCTCGGATGGTTCGAGCCGCTCAGGGACAGGATCGTCGCGGAGCAGGAGCTCGTGGGCGAGCGAGGGGCGAGGGCATCCCACGCGCCCTACTTCAACCTGCTCCCCGCCGACATGATGGCCGTCATCACCATGCACAAGCTCATGGGGCTGCTTATGACCGGCAACGGAGACGGGAGCGTCCGGGTCATACAGGCAGCGTGCCAGATCGGGGAAGCAATCGAGCATGAGGTGTGTCTCAAGATTGTTCTTTTTTTCCCAATACATTCCAAATGGTTGTTCTTTATCAGTTAACTTCGACCTAATTGTAATGCTTCATCCTTTATTCCTTGACCAGGTTCGAATCCACAAATTTCTAGAGAAGACAAAGAAAAAGAGCACCAAACAAGTGGAGAAAGCAGCAGAACCAGAAGCAGAAGCAGAAGCAGCGGATCCAGACATTGCCAAGGAACAACAACGTCTAAGAAAGAAAGTCACCGAGCTGATGAAAAAGCAGAAGGTGCGGCAAGTAAGGCATTTAGTCAAGAAGCAAGATAACGCCAGGCCATGGGGTCAAGATGCTCATGCAAAAGTATGCTTTTTTTTTTTCTCTCTCTCTCTCTTATTATGGGTTGATAGATGTATTACTTCTTTATCTAATGATACTATCCTTTTCTGTTCTATAGGTTGGTAGCCGTTTGATTGAGATATTGATTGAAACAGCTCATATACAACCGCCTGCTAGTCAATCTGCAGATAGTACACCTGAAATCCGACCTGCTTTCACACATGAAATGAGAACTGTGGCAAGAGAGCAACAGTAATCATGTCAACTCTTACTTAGTACCTTCTCGTCTCAACAGCAATCCTGCTCTCTTCTTACATATGCTTTCCCTCATGCCTTGGTACTTAAACAGGAAGAGTCGACGATATGGTGTCATCAAGTGCGATCCACTGGTTCGACAAGGCCTAGATAGAACAGTGAGTCGTCCCTTGTGTTACACTTGCAACGATTTTCTTTATCAGAATATTTTTTCCACTATGTCGCATTTTCCTCATGGAAATATTTTTCTGTACAGGCAAAGCATATGGTCATACCTTACATGCCTATGTTGATTCCGCCAATCAATTGGACTGGGTTGGTACTGCTTATCCATGTTTCTCGTAATTATTTTTCATATATGTGTTGTACTTATTTCAAATTAATTGTGTTGCTATGTAGCGCGGCTATGCTTCTAGTGTGTTAGGCTACATAATATTTTTGCCGAGTGTAATCACTAATCAGAATGACCCCCTTCTCAATTTGTTCAGTGTGTGGTTCATAGTAGTGGATGCTTCTCTGTTAGATTGTTAGTTCTATAACACTCACGAGTAGCAAAGTTATCCCAAATTTGCGTAGCATCATTCCTGGAAGTTAGAACCGTCATCCATAAATGGTAGGGTATATAAGTAGCTAACATCAATTGCTACAGGTATGACAAGGGTGCACATTTATTTTTGCCATCCTACATTATGCGCACCCACGGAGCTAGGCAACAAAGGGAGGCTGTAAAAAGGGCTCCAAAGGAACAGATGCAGTCGATTTTTGAGGTACTCTTTTGCCTCACGTTTATATTTTCTTTGCAGATTAGACTATTTGTTATGATTGAATACTTTTAAGACCACATGCAGGGGGGTCATTTTTTTAGCACACTTGATGCTTTACCATAGCTGCTTCTCTTGTTAATATGGTCTTGCACATTGACATGTTGGTTATTCTTGCTTAGCATCTTGGTCTAGTGATATCATCTTTTGAGGCCTTTTTGGTTCCAGGCCTTAAATACTCTTGGGAGCACCAAGTGGAGGGTCAACAAAAAAGTTCTTACTATTGTTGACAGAATATGGTCGAGTGGTGGCCGACTTGCTGACTTGGTTGATCGTGCTGATGTGAGCTGCCATTTTTCCCTCTCTTGGTTTCATCTTATGAAGACTTTTAAGACGTTAATGTTTACATGCCAACTTTTGTTTATGTACTCTAGGTTTCCATACCAGAGAAGCCTGACACTGAAGATGAAGCTGAGCTAAAGAAGTGGAGGTGGAGCGTGAGGTCAGCCAAAAAGGAGAATAGTGAAAGGCATTCCCAGAGATGTGATGTTGAGCTTAAACTCGCGGTAAGCGACTATAAGTGGTCTTGCACTCTTGCTATTGTTTACGATTTCAGCTGGACATAATTTATTCCACGTTTACTGTTCATCTAATTTATACTTGTTGGTAACAGGTAGCTCGGAAAATGAAGGAAGAAGCTGGGTTTTACTACCCACACAACCTTGATTTTAGAGGCCGTGCTTATCCAATGCATCCTTATCTAAATCACTTGGGTTCAGATCTTTGTCGTGGAGTGTTGGAGTTTTCTGAAGGTCGACCACTTGGTAAATCAGGCTTGCGCTGGCTGAAGATACACCTAGCAAATTTGTATGCTGGAGGTGTTGATAAGCTATCATATGATGGCCGGATTGCATTTACTGAGAATCACTTGGAGGACATATTTGACTCTGCTAATAGGCCTCTTGAAGGCAAGCGATGGTGGCTTGGGGCAGAGGATCCATTCCAATGCCTGGCAGTTTGCATGGATATTACTGAAGCTTTAAGAAGCCCCTCTCCAGAAACAATGATCTCACATGTTCCTGTGCACCAGGTACTGATATTTTGTCCATGTTATATTATTCTGCTTCTCATAATCTCATTTTTTTCCCAGCAACAGTTGTCATGTTTAGTCAATTTACCCATGTTGCTTTTGTAGGCTAGAAAATACAAACATATTTGTTTCTCATGCCTTGAAAGTATAAAACAAGGGCATGATTTACTGCTTTCGATAAAAGTATAATTAATGCCAAGAATATTGTATAAATATTTTGAACTATTTGTTTGGGATTGGTTTAATTGAATTTGTAATCTGTTAGGATTTAACTATTTGATTTGGTAAGGACTTTGTCTCTGTTAAGGAGGGATGCTAATCCTATAAAAGCAAGCAAAGATTAAACTAAACTAACCCATTTCTCTCCATGTCATCTTCTAGGCTCTAGCTGTCTCTCTTAGCACAGCAGCTTTCTATCTATTCTGTCTCTTCGACCCTAACTATCCTCTCCAATCCGAGCACATAACCGAATACCTAGCGTTACTAGACAAGTTAGGTGGGCAATTACATGGGTTACAGGGTTAGCGACGGCACCAAATATCCTGTGGCTGCTCTTGTGTAAATGTTACTGATTTTTGAGTCGCTAGAAAATCAATTCAGTAAAGGTAATCAACTCAATTAAGACGAAAAGCATCCAATGTCAGGCTGACAAGTGGTGATGCGTTTGACAGTCTTTTTAATAATGTATGTACCGTTTAAGTACTGGGAGATCCAAATGAACATGTACAACTGAAGTTAATGTTAGCAATATGATGTACCATGGCATGCGAAATGCCATAAACTCTTAGTGATTACATCCAATTGTACCCATTGAGGGACCTGAATCCTGATAGATGGGACACATGCATATAAGAACCCCACCGATATGATTAGCATCATGGACACGGATTATGTCGAGCACAATGCCGCATACTCCCTTCTAGAAAAAATGTTGGTGCTATAAAATTTGAAAAAAAATATCCAGAAAAGGCATAGATGTACATGTGGCATATACTCTGCTTGTATTTTGTGATAAAATGTTTATTTGTATTCTGCACAAAAAAAATAGAGACATGAACATGCTGTCTACCATTTTCTTCTGAAGCCGCACAAAATGCGTATTTTTGTACACCTTTTTCAGCTTGCACATAGTATTCACACATTCACATGTGTTTTTTTTTTCAGAAGTTTTTTGAAATGTTACCTTGTGCATGTGTGCTATATGTTGTAATTTGTAACTAGAACATTTAACATTTATGCAAGAGAAGTGAGGATATTTGGTACTGTTGCTAAACCATGCAATTCCCCACTTAACCTTGTATAGTAAGGCTAGGTGTTTGATTATGTGCTTATGCTGGAGCAGAATCATGATATAATGTTTTCTGTTTCAGGATGGTTCTTGTAATGGCCTGCAGCACTATGCAGCTCTTGGAAGGGACAAGGTCAGTTCATTTTTTATTAATTATGTTGTTGCTTTATCAAAGATTATTTTGTCTGCATGAAGAATATTTAATTTTTGGCTAGTGAAATGCATAATTGTTTCTTTTATCAATTTCATGCAGCTGGGTGCCATTGCTGTCAACTTAGTTTCTGGGGAGAAACCTGCAGATGTTTACTCTGGAATAGCTACCAGGTAGAGGCCATTCTGTCTTACTGGATTTGAAGTACTATATATGCTCACACTTATAATGCGATCCTGAAATGAATTTTGATATACAACAGATTTGGTTATAAATTCAAACAAGCTTAAACTGGATGCCCATCTTATTTGTGAAATTGATCCTGCTTAGTATCTTTAATATGGCAATGTGCCTTATCCACAAGTCAATAAACTGTTCAATTCTAGATTTAAGGGTCAAGTCCAATTTATCCATCTTGACATGTGAATGTTATAATATCTTCCCATACTTGTGATTTGGATTTATATTCCCATATTTGTGATCCAGGGTGGTGGAAATTATGAGGAGAGACGCACAAAAAGATCCAGCTACAGATTCTGATGCAGCACGCGCTCGTCTGCTAGTTGATCAGGTGTTGCTTCATTGCTAGTCCTTAAACACATTTTACCTCATAAAAATGATATGATGAAAATACTCAATCTTTCTACTCCCTCCAATCCATATTATTTGATGCTAAAATAAATATATCTACAACTAAAATGTGTCTAGATACATCTGTATTAGCGTCAAGTAATATGAATCGGAGGGAGTATTTGAATTGAATGTTTAAGAATATATATATTAACATCTGAGACATGGTAAATTCTACAGTTAATGTTACGCTACATTCAGCAATTGTACCTAGAGTTTTAATATTTTCTGGAAAATGTGCCAGTCCATCTTTATTCTGTGATAATTGCATGCTAAATGAGGAACCAATTTATGAGTAACACATTCTTAAAAATATTTGAGCAACACCTACTTTTCCTCAACATGGTCAATAGAAAATTTGTAATATTATGTTGAAACTCCTCGGAGTAGCGGAAACCAGCTCAGGTATTATGCTAAATGAAGTTTATCTGAGACATTACTTTAGGGAGCCCGGAGCCCTTATATATTCAGTTGATATAAAAGCATGCTGACCAGTAGGGTTCTCGTAGGATTAGTGTTAATCTAACGCACTGAAAAAGTTTGTGTTCCCTATTTCATCGGACAATTTGATTTCTGCAATTACTTTTAGTTGATGGCCTCCTAGGCCCACAAAGAATACTTGGAAATTATGTGAAGTTTACGTGATTATTATCAAATGCAGGTGGATAGGAAATTGGTAAAACAAACAGTGATGACATCTGTCTATGGTGTCACTTACGTTGGTGCACGTGAACAAATAAAAAGAAGATTAAAGGAGAGGGGGGTCATTGCTGATGACTCTGAACTTTTTGGTGCATCATGCTATGCTGCTAAGGTGGAATTCATTGAAGCGTTTGTTTCGTCATCTAACATATATATACACCTAGAACTAAAACACCTTTTTTTTGTTTCATTTTTTATTCTGGATAGGTTACACTGACAGCGCTTGGTGAGATGTTCGAAGCTGCTCGTAGTATCATGAACTGGCTTGGAGACTGTGCCAAGGTATCATCTGTAGTATCACATCTGTGTTCTGAATATAATGCGACGTTTGATGTTGCAATTACATTGTGCATCAGAAAATCCACTTACGTATTATTTTTTGGCTGCTTCATATGTAGTATTAGCACTGCCATTTTTTGTTTGGTAATCACGGATTCATTATTGAATGAAACTGCAAATTGTGATCTGCTGGCTTGTGGGTGGTTTTTTAAAACTAAATAGTTAATTTTAATTGAGACATATTTCTTCCTTTTCAATCTTTTTTTGACCTGCCGAAAAGAAAACATCGGGTGAGTACATTATCGTAAAATTTGTTTCCATTGACATCCTGTGAGTGCCCCAAACAGATAGAATGTTCCCTTTTTCTGTCTATAGTTATTACTTAGCTTTCTAAAAAGGCTTTCGTTTTGAGACGGAGGTAATAGTTATTACAAAAGACTTGCATATCCTTGGTTATAAAGGGCCAGTTTGTAGTTGCAGTATTGTTCTATTCTGTGCTGTGTTATTTTTGAGTTAGGGAAGTCTTAATTAATTTCAGTAGGATCATACTGCACTGTTTTTATATCTAAATAAAATATGATATTAACTACTACCTCCATCCCAAAGCTTAAGGCTTATATTTTTTTGAAAAGTTAACCAAGAAAAGTTTGACCAAACTTTTAGAACAATCTATCAACAAATATAATATTTTGTAGATACCATACGAAAATATATTTTATTATATATCTAATGATATTGATTTTGTATTTTGCATGTTAATGATTTTTGGTAAAAACTTAGTCAAACTTGACATAGTTTGGCTTTCTAAAAATAATATAAGCCTTAAGCTTTGGGATGGAGGTAGTAACTACCAGTCTATCACACTCATTAACAGAAATAAATGAGTGCTTAGAAAAGGCAGCGCTATGCACGATGGAGCCTGAGAGAGAAAATCTAAGAAAATGATAAACAAAATAGAATAAAACCTTTAATACTGTCATGACTATTGGAATAATGATAATGACCTAAATTTAAGATTTATATATATCTAAAGATCAAACGAACTGTTTGTTGAGGCAAACTGCTACAGCCATATTTCATTTAACATCTTGATAGTCAAGCTGCTCTGCCTTGTCCTTTTGAATTTCTGTTTCTAAATGGATCGGCCTTTATAACCATGGATATTGAACAATGGTCCATCTGCTTTGTATGACAGGTAATTGCTTGTGAAAATGAACCTGTGAGATGGATGACCCCTCTTGGACTTCCAGTTGTTCAGCCATATCGCAAACTAGGAAGGCATCTTGTATGTGTTTCAGTATAATTGTTTCTTCACCTTCACTTGATTATCGCCGACACGTCCCTTCCAGGGAAAAACATTTTTCATCTGCTGGCTAACTATTAATAGCAAAGTGACATTCTTGATGTTTTTCCTGCAGATCAAGACATCGTTACAAGTCCTGACCCTTCAACGAGAAACAGATAAGGTATGACCTCTTTTACATTGATATGTTCAACACATCTTACTGAGAATAGGGAGTTCGCTGCTGAATGGTTGTTGCGCAGGAAGTGGTTAATCACATTTTGTTTGTGTAACTTGTGCATCACATTATTGGATTCGCTGAACATTTTATTTTCCTCATCATAACACTGACACTGTTATAATGTACCATTATCCATATTGTTGGAATCTGATAGTTCTTGTGAGAGCTCTGTGCTTAAATGTGTATCCTTCAACCAGGTTATGGTTAAGCGACAAAGGACAGCTTTCCCTCCAAACTTCGTACACTCCCTTGATGGCTCTCATATGATGATGACTGCTGTTGCTTGCAAAAAACAAGGCCTATATTTTGCAGGTTTGTATTTTACTATCTGCCGGAGTATTTTTGAGATCCTTGTCTGGGTCCTTTTATTTTACTATTAGCTTTATGTATGAATGCAGGAGTTCATGATTCATATTGGACCCACGCTTGTGATGTTGATACAATGAACATGATACTTCGGGAAAAGTTTGTGGAACTTTACGATGCACCTATTTTGGAAAATGTATGTATTTTGCTATCTCAGTTATTTAGATGGTGTGCATTTAGTTTGTTGTTCTTTTCCTATACTGTGCATTCAGTTTGTTAACACAGTATATTTGATGCAGCTCTTGGAGAGCTTTGAGAAATCTTTCCCTACATTAAAATTTCCACCATTGCCAGACAGAGGAGATTTTAATATGAAGGATGTCCTTGAGTCAACCTATTTCTTCAACTAGCACGGTTACGGTGGCATATTGTCCTATTTTTCTCTCTGCTGCCCAGCTGTGGCCTTGCACAAATCTTGAGTTCTCTCAAAGTACATGACTGGCTCAGATAATCAAGCTAATTATTTTGCTGGTTGACACGCCAACTTGTGGACAACTTGCATGAAGATGATCCCACAAGAGTGGATTTACAGAGGTACATAGAAGATGCTCTTGCTCTGCTGCAGAATTACATGGTAAGCAAGGTGCGTCACTATTGCCAAGGAACTGGCAGTAAACAGCGCTGGCCCAGGGGGAGATTGAAGAAAGTGACAGTCAAAATAATTGGAAACCATGATGAAGAAGCAGTAGCTGCGGAGTTTTTCTGTGTTTGTGATATAGTGTAGTTTTCACCAGTGCTTTGTTTCTCCCTTCTCAAGGCTCACTCTTTGCACGCTCACTAACCATCTTCGCAGTCTTCAGATTCCTGTAAATGTAATTATATGTAGTTTTTTGGCCTCTTCACTAACCTGTCATTCTTTTCTTGTTTCTCTTAATTTATAGTTGGGAATCTGATGAGTGCAACACTATACTGTGGAAAATTAATTCATAGCTACCATTGTAGTTGCACGATACTATCTATACAATAAAGTGATATAGTGGTTTTCCTCTTAATTTTATGGAGATTTTATATTTTTGCCATCTTTCTGTTGCCTTTTCGAGCTGCTTTCAATTTTCACCCCAATTTTATCTGAGTATTGATGGCCACTATATTGATCAGTACTTATGGGGTCAGTATTTTTCTAGCCTTTATCATCACTTTTTAAGGCATCAAAGTGAATTATTTGGACATAAACTTATTCTTTTTAAGACGAGTTGGACATATATATACCTAGAAGTGAGGACATATAGCTCAGAATAACCTTGTTTAGGCTGCTTATAGCGGGGAGTAACTTAGACTAGTAACATATGTCATGTTACCAGTCTAGGTTACTACTTTCATAGTGTGTACTACCTCCGTCTCGGTTCATAGGGCTTGCACGTATTTTTAGGTCGTAAATTTTATCAACATAATACAAAATATATATTATAAAATATATATCATTAGAAAGCTTAGACATTCTACTTTCCAATGATATAATTTTTGTACTATACAATTGATATTATGTTGGTCAAATAAGCAACCTAGAGATACGCGCAAGCCCTATGAACTGGGAGGAAGTAGTAACTTATATGTGGTGTCATGCATTGTGTCATTTATTATGTTGTAGACTCATTTTGCCTTGGGGTGCGTGATGTTATGGTAACATAACTAGTTACCACCTCACTCTCTTTCTTCATTTATTCACATGCCATGTCACTAAAATGTCTTGAGATGTGTGATGTTACTAGCTATGTTACTCCCACTATGAGCAGTTTTAGGCCCCTAGCCGGCATTGTCTGAGTTCGAATTTGGCGTGCTGCAGAACTAGTCCTTCTAAGAATAAACGTCTAGTTGATCTGCCAGCTGGTTTTGTTGTGATGTCAACACATGAAAAGATGATTTTCTAATCAACCATGTCTAGTTGCCGGATTTTCTAATTAACGAGATCTTGAGTATGAACAAACAGTGCTGCGTACCCTAAGACTACCCACAATGGAAATATCATAGGTAGTATCATGCATTCCATGCATGCAAAATGCTGATGTGGCAGTGCAATTAAGGATGAGAGAGATAATACTAATATCATAGGTACATACTGTATCATAGCACATACTACATATATTTGCATTGAGATTCTACAAAACAATTAATATATGGAGACCATGATACTAGTATATGATACCATGCATTGTGGAGATAGTAACATGTAGTAGTATCATACGCATGATACTACTATATGATACTATGCATTGTGACTAGTCTGTTAGCAAATAAATCGTGACGAGTGTGTGGGTTGCGTGCGTGTTAGTTCTGATTCAGGTCTCACGCAGGTATGTTGCCACGTTGAGATTGTTAGCGAGATTAGGGGGTGCAGTTAGTAGATGACCGCGTCGTGAGCGTTGGCAGCCCTCAGAACGAGCGGATCGAGCTGGGCAGCTCGCGTGCGTGCGCGAGCAAGGTGGAGAGCGTGGGTGCGTGCTCCTGTGCCATGCCCGGCTATAAAGCCCCTCACTGATCATCGATGTAAAGTGTGCTAGCTGAAAAGGATTAGGGCGTTGGTGCGCCCACGGCGGCGTTCGTGCGCCGGCCGGAAAAATACTGTGTTGTCTCCCTTCTTCTACCTCAAGTCCGTGAGTGAGAGGGTGCAGCCTCGGGCTGCACCAACATTTGGTATCAGATCCTTGTCGATCCGAGGCGCGACCGTGGCGCGCGGTCAGTCCGCGACGAGCACGGCGGACGCGGCGAGGGGACGCCGTATGTGCGGCGAGCGCGGCGGACCTGCGTGGTGGCGCCGAGGCCGCGGTGGCGCGGCATGGCGGCGGCGTGGAGGAGCTACGCGGCCACGGAGGCCGTAGCGGCGCCATGCGACGGCCATGGAAGAAACTCGGCGTGTGTCGCCGAGGAAGAGGACCGCGTCCTGGGCGCACCGGGCTGGCCGCGTTGCCTGCGTCAGTGCGCGGCATGGGCGTGAGCTGGAGGCGTGTGGAGCGCGGCGACGGTCGCCAAGGAGGAAGAAGATCGAGCTGCTCGAGCGGCCGCGTTGCCTGCGTCGGTGCGGGACATGTGCGTGAGCCGAGGGCGTGCGGATCACCGGAGGAGAACGCGTCCAGCGGAGCGCAGAACGGCCGCGTCGATCACGTCAGTGATCGTGTGCGCGAGCCGGGGCGTGCAGGGCGTGGTGTCATGGAGGAGCTCGGCGTGTGTCGCCGAGGAGCTCGGTGACGGAGTCGAGGCGTATGTCGCCGTTGTGCTCGAGTTCGTGCTCGAGTTCGGCTACATCCTTCCGGCGTTTGTCGCTGGAGGCTGCTCGGCGTGTGTCGCCGAACCAGCGTAGGTCGCCGGGGACGAAGATGACGGCGTCTGCCGCCGGAGACAAAGAAGGAGCGTTCCCCCTTGCAGCAGTCGATGAGCCGGTGTCTTGTACTTCAGGATGGGGGACGAGGTCACGATCTAGGGGGTGAATGTTAGCAAATAAATCGTGACGAGTGTGTGGGTTGCGTGCGTGTTAGTTCTGATTCAGGTCTCACGCAGGTATGTGGCCACGTTGAGATTGTTAGCGAGATTAGGGGGTGCAGTTAGTAGATGACCGCGTCGTGAGCGTTGGTAGCCCTCAGAACGAGCGGATCGAGCTGGGCAGCTCGCGTGCATGCGCGAGCAAGGTGGAGAACGTGGGTGCGTGCTCCTGTGCCATGTCCGGCTATAAAGCCCCTCACTGATCATCGATGTAAAGTTTGCCAGCTGAAAAGGATTATGGCGTTGGTGCGCCCACGACGGCGTTCGTGCGCCGGCCGGAAAAATACTGTGTTGTCTCCCTTCTTCTACCTCAAGTCCGTGAGTGAGAGGGTGCAGCCTCGGACTGCACCAACATAGTCTAAGGAATTCCCACCACTAAATTC
This sequence comes from Lolium rigidum, assembly GCF_022539505.1. Classification (NCBI taxonomy): domain Eukaryota; kingdom Viridiplantae; phylum Streptophyta; class Magnoliopsida; order Poales; family Poaceae; genus Lolium; species Lolium rigidum. The sequence goes on from NC_061512.1 coordinate 157,230,707, forward strand.
CCATCCCCCTTCCTTTGTCTAGTTGTCGGATATTGTGCCTGCCAATGAACTTGGAGCAAGTTTAATAGTTTAGTCAGCTGCTGGCTATAAGCCATGTGCCATGTCATTTGTAGCTAACATAGAGCCAACATGTATAATAGTGAGCTATAATTATGTACTACTTTATCAATGGATGACCCACATTTCACTCTCACAAAGTACCTAGGAGCACGTGCTAGAGCTGGCTCTTGCATGAGAGCCCACTCCTATTCTCTCTCCTCCTCTCTCTCCTCCAACTAAGCATAAATATATTATTTTAACCCTTATAGCCAGCTGACTAGAACTTATTATACTTGCTCTTATAGGTAACTTGTAGATGCCACTGCATAATGACAGTAAGGAGGAGGGCGTGTTGGATGAAGAGGCACAGTGTTCCTATGGTGGGATATGGGACAAGACCTTGCCGGGAATCTTGTTACTAGCTCATTCCCGATGCCTCCTGATTCTCAAAATCCTGAAGACGTATTTTCCTTTTGTACTTCTTAGATTTCAAAAATACATATGCTATTTGACAACCTTTGATAAGTCAGTCTACAAGCGGCAAAGGGGTACGAAGAAGAGAGCACGAGGTATATGTTGTGTAGAGAAGAAGCCTAAAATTGACGGTCTATATAATGAATTTCCGATAGCGAGTCTATTTAATAAGAAGGTTAAAGTAGATCTTCTAGATGAAGGTTAAAGTTATTGAGCTAGTGCGAAGGATCTACGGAGTAGGACATGCTATGCACATGCTTTACATGTATCATATTCTCTTCTGGTGTCACGCCGGATGGATCCTGTGAGGTCCTTTCCTTTCCTGACTATTGATTCTCATTTCATCGGAAGGTAGGTGCATCTTTTTTTTTATTTTTGATGTGGAACACATACATTCCATTAAACTTGGACGGCAAAGTCGCCATACAAAGCCCTACTAACCTCAACAGGTACTTGATCCACCTACAAATCACGCCACACATTAAACCACAAAGAATGTAGGAACCAATAGAAAAATGGCGACGCTCCATCGGTCTTCGGATCAGCGCGATCAGACGAAACAAGCCACAACTTAGTTTTGCATTTTGGCCCCTCGAGTTTGAGAAAACAACCTATGGTTCTGGCTTCTTTTGTTAAAAGAAGGGGTGTATCACTTGGGCCGGACCTTTCCTATATTTAGGGCAAAAATGCTACCGTGTGATTTACTCCTAGGGTAGCGAGTATTGCAACTAAAATCTTCACCCACGTGCAAGAAATTGTACTATTACAACAAAGGCTCACTTTTTAGCTCGCTCTTGCAAGAACTCTGTTTTTTTAAGTTTTCATGATGTAATCCTGGAGTTCATCCGGCAAACCCTCTGTACTGATGTTAAGTTATGAATAAATGGCCGCACTTTCTCTAAAAAAAACCATTTTTAGAAAGATAATGTTATAAAAAAGTGGTTAAAACAACATTTTTTGCTGCAAATTATTTTGCAAAAAAACGCAAACAATTTCAACAAAAATTGCAAAAGATTACACCAAAAAAGAACCAAAGCAATCTCACCCAATTTGACATACACAGATGGTAGGGGCGAAACTTTACGTCTCGCGCGATTCTTTGAACACGTAATTGGCGCAGGTATATCGGTGATAGTAGGGAAGGAGGTCTCGGACGCCGGAGGGGTTGCCACCGGTGGTGGAATAGGCAGGAGTCCTCGGCACCACCTTGTTCGCCTTCTTTGGCCCGAAAGCAGCTGTTTTTGAGATGCACCAGCGGTGGTAGGGCAGACCTGGCGCCACCGACGCGGAAGGGAGCCCAGATGACACAGTCGCAAAGCGGCCGAGTCTCATGACGATGCGCTTTCTCCGACCCGACTCTTGCATTTTTGCGTGAAGGTTGGATGTGCGGGTTGCGTGATGTGATGGCATACACGGCAGTGGAAGGCGCAAGCGCGATGGGAGGCTTCAATTGGAGCCACCTCGAAACCGACGGGTGGCGGGACATGCAGCTCCATGGCGATGATTGTGGAGGACAGACAACACATGGGCGAGCAGACCGGCAGCGCCGATTGAGCGGGAAAGGGGGCTAAAATATCGACATTTTGGAGTGCTGCAGCTACCTGTATTGTGTCCTAAAGTATTCTCTTCTTTCCTTTTATTTATTGCTTCATCCATGAAATGCAGGGTATATGAAACTAGCTCCAGCCTCCAGGTCTAGGATGGTCTTTTTTTTGAGATCGGTCTAGGATGGTCTTTTTTTTGAGATCGGTCTAGGATGGTCAAATGCCTTACCATTGCATTGATTATAGCAGTTTATACGTAGAATCATTGCAAGTTAGAGTTGTACCTGATATTTCAAAGGATCTTCGTTTTATTATGTATTTTTTCGAGAAAACACAAAACTCAAGTCTTGATACATTATAGAAAGGATGTGATTCAAAAGTCTAAGAAGAATATAAGCCGAAGCAAACGGACCACTCAAAATAGAAGCACGACCAAATAGTTATCAGAAACACATTACAATCAACACCACCAACCTACCTCTGGCTTACATGCCCATCCGCACAAACATATAGTAAATCACCACTCACTTACGGAAAGAGAGGTCAGTTATGCAGATTGCAAAGAAGGGTAGAACTGGTACACCCTGGCCTTGGAGTGAGTCCACGGCACCGCAGAGTGACCAAGATGCATGCACCATCCAATGAAATGAGAATCAATGGTCATGAACGGATCCGGGAGGAACCCATGGAGGAAGAGTGATATACATCAATTATGTCCTCTCTTCTTTGCCCACTCAAGCTCCATAAAACAATTACTCAGTGGCAGATAAATAAAGGCTATATGCATCTTTTCGATGCAGAAGTCGGGGTTTCACCCTCCATTTAGAAAAGGCAGGATACTGGCCGAAAGAACATGGTAGTGCCCCCAGCGAGATTATCATTTCTTACTCAATGGACTCGCAACAACCACCGTTGTTACTCATAATATATAGTCACTTACCTTGTGTCTTCTTCTCAAAGGATATATCTATTTTCTTACTCCTCTAATTCTTGTAGTGTACTCTGAGCTTCTTGTGCTTTGCTTGAAGTCTATATGTTACATAAGATGGTGGGAGAATAAAGCCCCGAACAACCAGAGAACTGTGGGTCTTTGCGAACAGGAGGCATCAAGAATGTGCATGCTATCAACAATTTTGGATGTTTGTACTCCGGGATGAAGGAGAAGTTCTCTTGCAAGGATATGGCAGGTGATGTAGATTACCGTAAATGTACACCGGAAGTCACATATTTTCATGGGAGAAGCATAGTGAGCCTATTATCACAAAAGCAGAAGATTATGGCGTTATCATCCTGCGAGGTCTGATATAGTTCAACAATCGACAACATGTCAATGAATTTGGTTGGATTGGATACTGGTGATATTGTGAGTTTAGATCTAAAATTTTCTGTGGTGAATCTTTTTTTTATAGAAAATCCAATATTTCTCTATTTAAGAATCTAGTGCATGATCATAAGAGTAAGCACATCATATATTAGAGAATGCATGGAAGAGGGCGAGATGGAAGTCAACTATATTTGCACTGGTAATCATCTCACTAATATCCTCAACCAAGTATTTGGGCCGACTCGAGTTCTTAGAGAGTAGAGTGAGGATTGACGTCCAATCTATTAATTAACCAAATTGCTAAAAAGTGCTTGCATGCTATTTATCAAAACGAGCAATCGTTTCTCAGTTTCTCAGCCTCCGATCCGCACGATCAGACTCTGGGTTTAGCTAGCTTCCGACCGATACCCTCCTAGTGTTCGAGGTCGACATCCTCCACATCCAATGACTAACCTCGTTCTTAGGGGATTAAGCACGATGACAAGGCATGTTAGGCAAAGGCTCCCCCTTGTCCATATATAAATCAAACTATGTAAGCAATGCTTAAATGTTCGAGTAACCAAGCTTTCCATGCTAATTTGCCCGAATCAGGCAAGCCGTCCGGTGCCGAACCCGGGAGGAAACGCGACAACATCACGATGATGCCCGCATCTCTCGGCTCTAGTCGTACCACTAGTCCACTACGAGAGATTCCCCCGCGCACCTGCAAACTGCTCGCACGACCCTTCGTCTGCTCCATACATCGGTGTCATATGGTCGGCTGTTGTCGGTTCAAAAAATAAAGTTCTACATAAAACTTGAGGATTAAGAAGACAAATCATGTAATAAATAGTAGAAAGTAGAAACATCAAACTGGGCCAGAAATTTGACCCGTTAACAGTGCTAGAATTGTTTTTCTTTTTCTTTGTTGTTGTTTCTCAAGCTCTAATTTAAATTTTGGACTTGGATTTTTGTGACCGGCAGAGTTATGTTATGTCTACATGATAGATTATTTACAGACATTTCTACCACTTGTAGAATGTATTTCGGCTTTGGCAGTGTATGCATCAAATGTTCGGGTGCGCAGGATACACTGTTCCGAGGAGTCTGGTCGTGCGACTTTGGTCGGTGGAAAAGAACGTGGTGACGCGAGGGAGCTTTTCCGTTCGCAAAGAGTTGGCGTATGCAACAAACGGCCTCCTTTTCAGAGATGAACAGGGAAGTTTCTAGCGCCTGACGTACCTGACCTCAGATGCAAACCCTTGTGGCATCTACTCCCCTCCGCGCCACCCCCACCCCCGCCGCCAGCAACCACTCCCCTGCTCGCCCTTGCGACAGGCGCCACCCACGCCGCCGGCGACAGCCGCTCTCCCCCGCGCCCTTGCGGCCGGCGAGGGGGTACGTCTTTTTTCGTTTTGGGCGGAATAAGCTCACGGGAGCAGTCGATTTTCGTGTGTAATCGTGCTTGAAAGGAGTCCGAATTCGGCTTCGATTCAGATCACACAAGCAGATTCGAAAAAGGAGCTGTCTTTATTCAGTCATTGTCCTGTCGCTGTAATCAGCACTCCTCCATAAATAAAGGCTGCGCGGAGGAGAGCCGGCTTGTAACAGGGGGTAGGGGGAGAGCCGTCTATTTGTTTGATTTGTTGTGCAGCCTTTCTCCATCAATAAAGGCCGGCGATCACCTTGTGTAATCGCAAGAGAAAGGGCTTATTTTTATTAGGGAAGTTCGTGTCTCGAGAAGTAGTATAATCAGGATTTGAGTCCTCCCGTTGCTCCGCCTCCAAACATGTAGTTGAGTAGGAGTAGGAGTAGGAGCAGAATTTTAGTTCGTCAATCCATTCAATAAGGTGGTCTCTGGTCAATTAGAGATTTGGAGATGAAGAACAGGAAGGGGACTAGCCGCGGCCGCAATGTAAGTGCTTTTCATGCTTCATCTTTTCTTCATCCTGTCATGTACTCCATGGTAGGTAAGAGGCTCATTTTATCCCCCATTTGTAGTTAATAAATGCGATGCAGAAAGCCACAGCTCGCGATGAAGGTGAAGCAGCTTCTGGTGAAGCCGGAGGAGATAGGCTTAGCAAGCTGCCCGATGACATTCTACTCAACATCCTGGAGAGGGTTGACACCCTGGAAGCATTAAGAGCATGCATCCTCTCTAAGCGAATGCTGAAGCTCTGCACCATGCTCTCACGGTTTGACATAGATGTTGGTTCCCTTTCTCTTTACCGCAAGGCCTGGCTCGACACCACCCCTCGTCTTGTTTGGTACAACAATGCTGTGGCTGGTGTAACGGAGAATGTCCTGAGTGCGAGGAATGTGGAGATCCCCATCCGCGAGCTGCGGGTGAAATTCTTTTTGAGGCGTGATGAATTTATTTCCATCAGTAAAGCTGTTGCCCGTGCAATGGCAACCCAGAAGGTGGACGATGCTGAGTTTGTGCTTTTCACAGAGACGGCTTGTTTAAGCTGCACCCACGGCGATCTCCTCTGCCATGCCAAGAAATTCAATAGTTGGTTTGGTGATTGTGCAGCTGCCTTTTCCGGCCTCACGCGCCTGTGGCTGCGCAACATGAGATTTGGGGAACTGGACATCCCCAACATCCTCAGCACCTGCAAGCGGTTGGAATCTTTGCGTCTCTCCTACTGTGATGCAGGGATCTGTTCCATGCTGCAATTAGAACATGCTCAACTTGTTGAGCTCCACATTGACCTTGGAAAATTTGAGACTGTGCATCTCAACTGTCTACCAAACCTCCAACGCGTGAACTATACTTGTTGGTCTTATCAAGATCCCCTGACTTTTGGTTCTGTCCCACAGCTTTCAAAGCTAAGCCTCGAAAACATTGGTATTAGTTCGACTAAGAATCTCCAGTTAAGTGAACTCCTCGTTAATGTACCCTGGATAAAAGACCTGCGACTGGATTTTAAAAGTGAAAAGGTATTCACTCTAAACTTCTATGTCTCATTCCTACTCCGCTATGCTTATAAAATACTAACTTAATTGAGTCTTTCTAGCCCTTGAGGGTGTAATTTATTTGCAGTTTTGCACACAATTATTAACTTGCTTCTTCTGTGCCAGATTTGGATTCTACCAGAATGCCCCAAACTGCTTGCGCCTGTGCTGGGAGAGCTACAGATTGTAGATCTGGATAACCTTCCTGAAGGATGTGATATTGCCTGGACCATGTTCATTCTTGAAGCTGCACCCTCCCTAAAGGAGGTACGCATCACGGTGTGGGATCATTTATGTATAATGGTTACAAACAAGGACCTTCGGATGAATAGTGGTTACTGTGAAAAAGCAAATGTGGAGTGGCAACCATCTGCTGCTGATTTCAAGCACAAGAATCTGGTTAAGCTCGCCATCTACGGTTTCCAACCCGACGAAAATTTTGTGCAGTACGTTAGACGCGTCATGGAAGTTGCGGTGAACATGAAGGACATATCTCTGCACGACAGGGAGGTGTGTGAGCGCTGCGGGGGCTTGGAACCCAGTATCCAGGTTTGCCCTTCTAGATATCCGCGGACCAGTGAGGAGAAGGATATGCTGAGGGAGGAGATTACTAAGGAATTGCGGATTTCTTCACCTGCTGTGATTCACTTCAGGTCTTAGTAATGGAAGAATAAGATGCATGGCATCACTATGATTTGATGCCATGCATCTAGAGTCTCGTGTAAATCAAACATGGCATTTGTACTCTTATATTTATCCTAGTTTGAAGGAGTTTCTTGTGCTCCATAATTCAGTAGTCATTGCATTTGTACTCTTATTAATCCTCCAATTGAAGCTTGTACAGAATGCTTTGGGGAGAAAATAGTTATATTATTAAATATTTTGAATATTATGATATTCATTACGCTCCCCCTTAGGGTAAATAGGTTTTTGGAGAAATCGATTTGGGCACCTTTTACAAGTTGTAAACCAGTTAAATGCACTTCTGTTTTCTCCTTGGGCTATATTAACTGAAATGATTTATGACCCTGCCTGAGCAACTTGATTGCATTGGCTGTAATGTATGAAATTGAGTAATTGGTAAAGAAATCCAGATTTTTGAACATCTTAGCTACCAGATATTCCAAGCACCAGAAATCCAGATTTTGGTGAAGAGGGCAACCTGCCAACTCTTCCCCATGTTTTTGATGTAAATGATTTTGGATGTTATTTTTAAATACTTACTTCCTCTACCTAAATATAAGACGTTTTGACAGTTCAATTTGAGCTGCCAAAACATCATACATTTAGGAACAGAGGTAGTAATAAATATCTGATTATATATCTAATCATTTTTCATTCAGTATTAAGCGAAGGTATGTGATGCTGGACTCTGATTATTTCTCTATACATTTGAATTTAAGTTATACTATTAGCTTCCCAAATTTCTAAAATCATTTTTCATTTAGTAGAGGGTTATATTTTTTGTGTGTAGATCTGGTGTTTGGATTTTAAAATGGTTACCCATTCAAAAAAAAGCAAAGGTATACGATGCCTAGGCTATGTGTTACTGTAAGTTGTATTGCTTTCGCAACTTTCTCAAAATCATGTCTAATACTGTATATCTTTTCTTGGTTGATTTGGTGGTCTGATTTAAAATGGTTATCCATACAAAAATTGAGCGAGTTGTAGGGAGTACTTGGGTTGTATGTGTTTTCATTTACATGGTTCCTATGTTGTCTGAGGTGGTGGTTGTGCCATCACTGCCTTCATGGTATCGCTCCAAGCTGCTACCCAAATAACCACTATTTGGTTGTCTTAACCCTGAAGGCTATGTGCTATTGCCTCCTTTTCTGATTAGTGGTTGTGTCAGGTATAACTCAGCATGAAAATTTGCTTGATTCATTTGTTGTTTTCAAAAGTCAAAAGACATTGCTAGTTAGTGTTGTATCATGTACCAACTTTTTTTTTTAGTTGTATCATGATTTAGTAACTCTTTCTTTTGGATCTCAAGTTTGTTTCTCCTCCTGCAACTTAAACACTGGTGTTTCGAATTTTGTCTCATGCCTTATTTTCTACAGGTGAAAGATAGATTGGGTATGCCTAGCATTGTACTATCAAAGACCTATCTATTATCCACACGGTACTTGAAAATCATGCAGCTCTCTCCCAAGCTGATCAAATTAACATCTTACTTTGTTCAATGGGCCATCTGAATTGAGGTGCATTTCATTAGAAATGGCCACACAAGAATTTACCGAGATGGCAATGGGAATCAATTGTTTTGGCACAGTACTAAAAGAAAGTGAAAATCAGAATGCGTAGATCAACATAGCTGTAATCAATGCTAGATTGAAGGAATGTGTCGAATCATTTATGAAAGTAAAATTTTCCAATTCAATGGTGCTAATTACCACATGACATCTTGCAATTATGCAATGCTGCTATGGTGTCGGTAAAAATTAACAAAATGAATTAGCAAGTGTCCTCTCTTAGTTATCTCATATTTGTTCTTTGTGCAGATTAAACTTTCAAGTTTCAGTAAATCATGGGAGTACACCATGCGCTCCCAATTTCAAGAATTCTGCGCAAGTGTCCTGCTAGAGTTTGTACTGCGCTCGCCCTGATGCGGACTATTATGAGAGTGATGGTGTTGAATGCGGCCTGATGACAAAGGCCACATGAGATGAGGAGGAGGCAGCTGGGATACACGCTGCAAACTCACCTTCGCATGTCCTCGCTTTTCAGCACGCCATCCAATTTCGTACAAGTGAAGCGGGTTGGATTTTCCCCCAGTCTGTGCAGCTTTCTTTTTAGTATTTCAGATTTCGTGCTTTTGTGTGCGTCCCCCTCCAGTCCTCCACTCTGCTTATTGGATCCGAGGAGGCAGCGTTTAGTTAACTTCATCAGCAACAACTGTGGATGACAGGTGAGCATAAGCGCAAGAGAAGATGAACACTGCCTCATTGGCAAATATTAATTGATGGTTCTGTTAGTATTTGCTGGAATCTTCAGTGATTGTTAGGCATAACCGGTTATTGAGCAGGTGCCTCTGACGAGTTTTGTTGACAGCTTTCATAGAAGAATAAGTAATGTTGTTTGTGAGCTCTATACTTATACATGAGCATTTAGTTACAAACAGTTATGCCTACTCGACTAAAGTATGTGATCTTTTGATTTTTTCATTGAATTTCAACATAGATAGACAAACGATGACCTAATTTTATATGTTCTGATGGAAAATGGCTGGCCAGGTTATTAACTGAGGATGGCCGATGGCAACAACTTTTGCAGAGAAAGTATGTGGGTTCAAAAGCTATATCTCAGGTTATATGGAAACCAGGAGATTCACACTTTTAGGCTGGCATTATGGCAACTAAAAAAATACTTTTTCCCGTTTGGTTCGTTCTCCGTTAGGAATGGGCGAAAATAAGGTTCTGGAAGGATAGATGGTTAGGTACAACCACTCTCCGAGAACAATATCCAGCTTTATATAATATTGTTCGCCATAAGAGTGATACCTTACAGAAGGTATTGGAAACATCTCCACCCTCTATGACGTTCAGGCTACGAAGCACCGATACGGCGAGACAGATACGGTGATACGGATACGAGGATACGCGATACAACAATTTCTAGAAACAACAATACGGCGATACGGCGAATATACATATAAAATTAATGAAATGCTATGCAATGACTTGTGAAGTCAAAGAATAATTGAGGCGGCGAAGGAGAGAACGATTCTAGGTTGCGGGGAGGCGATTCTAGACGGCGGCGAGCGACTCTAGACGGCGACCATGGCGGTGCACTCACTCCTGAGGCCTCAATCCAAACCATTTCCATAGTTAATCAAACAAATAGATAGATAGGGCACTGACTATTAGGGTCACTAGTGGGCTTTGATTGGGCTTCCCAACATTCATGTGTCCTAGCCATGTCGATGATGTCCCTGGCGGTGTATCGGTATTTTTTCTTTCTTTTTAAAATCGGAAAAGCCGATACTCCTGGGATACGTGTATCGCCCGTGTATCGGGGTATCGGAGTATCGGCGGAGTATTATACGCGGACACGGCAGACTTTGAAGTATCGGTGCTTCGGAGCGTTCAGGCGAGATCTTATTGGTCCAAGATTAACTTCATGGAATGAATTGCTACAAAGGTTAGCTTCAGTCCAGTTAGCAGTCCAGTTAGTTCAGGGCTGATGAATTTCGTTGGAATCTCACCAAGAATGGTAAATTCACGGTCAGTTCCATGTACAAGGCCTTAATTATACACAGTCAACCGTTTGTTAATAATAAATCCATCTGGAAGATGAAGATACCTTTGAAAACAAAGGTCTTTGCATGGTACCTTACCAAACACAATTGGCACAGCTGCACGAAATGTGTTCTCTGTCATGAACAAGAGACAATAAAACATCTTTTCTTCAGTTGTCGAGTTGCTAGGTTTATATGGTCAATCATTCAGATAGGTTCTACCTTATATCCTCCTAGAAGCATTGCAAATATATTTGTCAATTGGCTAAATGGGGTGGATGCTAGGTATAAAATACTTATCAGGGTGGGAGCGATAGCTGTTGTATGGTCGCTTTGGCTATGTAGAAATGACAAGATTTTTAATAACAAAAATTCTTCTCTCTTGCAGGTTGTTTACCGCGTTACGACTTTGCTCCGTTCATGGTCGCCACTCCAACGATTGGAGGATCGCGACCTCTTTACGGAGGTGTCTACACGATTGGAGAACACGGCGAAGGACTTTTTTTCCCAACATGGATGGCAGCATCTTAGGCGGATTGAGGCACATGTAGCTTAGCCGCCGGGATATTCACCTTCTTTTTATCTACCTTCTAGGAGTCTATCTATGAACATGTGGACTTATGAACGGCTGTGTGCATCTTATTATGCAGAGGCTGGGTGTAATGCTTAAAAACCGTTTGAGTAATAAATCGTCTTTTATCGAAAATATGTTCTGATAGTTTTTGTGGCAGTGGATTGTTCAGCTAAGCTGAGTAGCAAATGGACATAATGTGGGCAGTTTATTTACTATATTTTCGACCGGCCTCAGAGCTTGATTCTTTTCGAACTGTGTAAAAAATAACCTTGTGATTCTGCATTCTTTGGAATTACTGTGTTTAGAAAATAGAAAGGTAGGAGTACGCAACAAAATTTGATTCTTGTTGTGAGGTCAATTCCTTCTCAAAATTACATGTACTCTCATATTCAGTTCTGCATTCACCTGCTTATAGCCACTTCTTTATTTGACATTTAGGGAGGCTTTGTTTCAATGGATATCCACTTTGGTAACCTGCAGTTCTGCACCAGTTTCGGCTGGTCCGATTGTCAGCCAAAACTAGATATAGAATTAGAAGTACTTTAGTTTGCATTTCAAGTTGAAAAGCTTGCAAATTTGCCCCTGAGAAGTTCGGTGTGCTAGATAGCCAACAGACACACTCCCAAACACCACAGAATCCATCTTAACATAAAAAATGACGAGTCACCAAAGTAATACTCGAAACAAAGCCAGTGGTGAGTCACATTACAGCAACAAACTCAAGGCCAGCACCGAATCACATTACCACGACAAACAAGAAACAAGAGTACTCAAAGCCTTCTAATAGATACCCACAGTTCAACAACAGTAGAGGTAACTAGTAACTACAGATCCAATAGATAAAAGTGTCCAGGTCTCACTTCAGGAGAGGTAACTAGAGATACCTAGTGGCAATAGATACGAATTACTAAAAAACATTAAACTTGGTATATCACAGACAGCTACCATGGTGTTGCAGTCTCACTCCTGTTCACTTCTGGTGAGCTGACCCAACTACCATGGTGCCCCAGTCCCACCACAGTTCACCTATGCCCACCAGCGATCGGAACGTCACCAGCCTCGGCATCCTCCAATGCTTTCTCATCCCTGCGAAGGAGTTCCTGCTGCAGCTGCTCACGATCCTTTCGCAGCTGCTCACGATCTTTGCGCAGCTGCTCAAGATCCTGGCGCAGCTGCTCGCGACCAGCCTGTAGCGCCTCCTGATCCCTGCGAAGCTGGTTCTGGGCATCCTCCAATGCTTTATCATCCCTGCGAAGGAGTTCCTGCTGCAGCTGCTCACGATCCTGTCGCAGCTGCTCACGATCTTTGCGCAGCTGCTCATGATCCTGGCGCAGCTGCTCGCGACCAGCCTGTAGCGCCTCCTGATCCCTGCGAAGCTGATCACGCCGCATCTGCTGCTGCTGTTGCTGCAGCCGGGATTGCTCTCGCCTGAGCTCACGTTCGGCCTGGGAGCTGTAGGCAGTGAGGTGAGAGCCGATCGTCATGACCTGTCAAGACAGTAATTTCTATCATAATGCCTTCCAAGATGTCTTCTTTGAACAAATTTAGCATTACAATATGCAAATGAAACAGGTTCACAGAAGTACATAGCAAATCCACAAACTGGCATAACCAGTTATTATTCATTTAGAGCTGCTCATTAGCAAAGGAGTGAAAAAGGAAGCTTGTGTAGATCGACCGTTTCAGGAAACAATACAGTGCAATACAAAAGAGAGTATGAATGCAGATATGCAGGATGCAATAGTCAGAAGTCAGATTAAAAGTCAGTTTCCTTTCCATATTAGATGCATAGTTCATGAAAGAAATTAGTCGGGTAGGCTAAACGTGGACGGTTTAGGTTACGAAAGAAGGTTCAAACAGAGCTAACTAATGCTTCACCATGACTCAAACATAACAAGACATGCAGCATGTTTACTATAGAGAACAGTTTGAAGCATTTAGTGCATTGAAGTAGGCCAAGAACGAACTAAGATGCAATTCAGTAGGCACCCAGACATGACTGCACATGGTCACAAGGGCAAACTTATCATCAAGTGGAATTTCAGATAAGCTATATATAAGATAGCATCTCATAAGCAATATAGCAATGTAGCATTTCAAGTGGCATTTCAGATAAAGCAATGCAGCAACATAGCATTTCAAGTGGAATTTCAGATAAAGCAATACAGCAATGTAGCATTTCATAAGCAAAGCAAGCTTGGCGTTTTATTGGCGCATTGTTTTAAAGACCAGCTTCCAATCCAAAAGGCGCAAATAAATCTGACGCCAGTATAGGTCTCCCTCTCAGGGCCCCAAATCACCCAATATCCTAGGCAGCAGCAACCTCCAAAATCTGGCTACAGGACGCCAACGACCACGCCCCGTCCTCGTTGTGGTCGAATCTGGGTGCCCAATCAACTTTTTTTTTTTTTTAAACCGGGGCAAAAGCTTTGCCCCATTCGATTAATTAAGGAGAAGAGTTTGACAAGAAAGTCCGAACAAAAAGAAAAAAGAAGAGTACAAGCGACTACTCTCGCGGCATGATTTGACCCAAGCGTTTAGCACCGGCTAAAACCCACAAGCGGGCCTCTCTCTTAATCTTATCAAGGAGTACATCATGGTTGGCAAACTTGTTGTTGAAAACCCTTGCGTTGCGCTCATTCCAAATCTCTCAAGTGACAAGAAGAGCTAGCGAAGAGATGGCTTTGCGGTTGGGCAAGTGGGGTCTTGTCATGTTTGAAAGGACACGGATGTCGCCTAGAGGGGGGGTGAATAGGCGATTTAAAACTTTTACGAGATGGGCTTAACAAATGCGGAATAAAACTAGCGTTTACTTTGTCAAGCCCAAAGCCTATATACTATGGTTCACCTATGTGCACCAACAACTTATTCTAAGCAAGAGTTCACCTATGTGCACCAACAACTTATGCTAAGCAATACAAGCAAGTATGTGATAGCAAGATATATATAACTTCAAGCACGATGGCTATCACAAGGTAAAGTGCATAAGTAAAGAGCTCGGGTATAGAGATAACCGAGGCACGCGGGAGACGATGATTTATCCCGGAGTTCACACTCTTGCGAGTGCTAATCTCCGGTGGAGAGGTGCGGTTGCTTAGTGCTCCCGAACGCCACAAGAGGCTCACCTTGAGGTGTGGTTGCTCGATGCACACCAACGCCACAAAGGCCTCACCCCAAGATGCGGTACTCACACCACACACCGAACGCCACGAAGGCGCCTCACCTAAATCTCCGGTGACCCTCGCCACAAAGGCCTAGGTCACGGTTCCACTAAGGGATTTCCTTCGAGGCGGAAACCGGGCCTTACACAAAGATTGGGGCACACATCCACAACTTAATTGGAGGCTCCCAACAAATTACCACAAAGGTCTAGAATCCGTCTAGGGTTCCAAGAACCCAAGAGTAACAACCTTCTTGCTTTCACCTCCACGAATCACCGTGGAGAACTCAAACCGATGCACCAAATGCAATGGCAAGAACACCACAAAGATGCTCAAGTCCTTCTCTCTCAAATTCCAACAAAGTTACAAAAGCTATTGGGGGAAAAAGAGAGGAAGAACAAAGGGATTCACCAAGAACACCAAGATCCAGATCTAGAGAGTTCCACTCACAAAGAGATGGATTTGATTGGTAGAATTGTAGATCTAGATCTACCTCTTCCTTTTTCCTCAAAAAGGTTCAAGAATCATTGGAGGGATTTGAGGTAGAGGGAGCTCTCAAATACTAGCAATGGAGGAGAGAAAAAAGTGTGTGAAGCAACAGAAAAACGAGAGGAGGAAGAAGACTATTTAAAGGGGCTGCAGGAAATCTGCCCGTTGGGCTCGTCCAGAGAGAGGCCGGCAGTGCCGGCCCGTTATGGCCGGCAGTGCCGCTGGCAGGGAGCGGCTCGGCTGGGCGAGCGAGGCAGCGCGGGGCGAGCGAGCGAAGCAGCGCGGGGCGGCGGGGGAGCGAGCGGAGCAGCGCGCGACTGGACCTGGCGAGCGGCGCGCAGTAGGCGGCCAGCAAGCGGCGGAGCCTGGGCTCGAGCTGGGCCGGCCCGGCAGTGCAGCGCGCGGGAGCCGGCAGTGCCGGAGTGGGCCGAGCGGTACTGCCGGCCCATCAAGGGCGGTAGTGCCGGCTGCCTCCTCTTTTTCTTTTTTCCTTTAAATCAAATAGAAGATAAACTTCAAAAGACAATATCTAGAGTTTGGAAACTCAGATCAAGACGAAACCAATTTTGTTGGAAATATGGAAACTAGTTGGGGGTGATTTTCTATTAATTTTAGAGGTGCAACACCTCAACATGATAAACCGAGAAAATCACCAAACTCGAAAACGCAACAAGAGATCTATGCAAAATCCGTTTTCGATGAACTAGAGCTTGTCATGAGAATAAGCACAAGCTCCAAAACATCACATGGAAAAGATCCAAATAACAACCAAGAAAGATGATGCAAGGATGCAAAGGTTTGAGATCTCTCCGAACGATACGATCGAGTTACTCACTCGAGAGCCCTCTTGATAGTACGGCAACTAAACTATAAACCGGTCTCCAACTACACTATGAGACCGGTGAGAAAGAAACCCTATCAAGAGCAAACCTTAACCTTGCGCGTTCCTCTTGAGCTCGATGAAGACGATCTTGATCACAACAAGATGAAACGCCTTTCTTGATTGTGCTTGCTTGATGAAGTCTTGTGGATTGCTCCCCCATAATCCACCATGTGAGAGCTTCTTCTTCGGCACATCTTCACATATCCATGGTCACCATATGGATGGCAAGATTCAAGCAAATGATCTCTTAGAGATGGCTCATCTTGAACTTGCACTTCATTTCTTCATTCTTCATCATGTTGATGTCTTGAAGTAACTTGAGGGCTCACTCCATCTTCATCTTCAAGACATACTTGACACTTGATATCCTTCATCAAATTCTTCTTATTGCAACCTTGAAGCCAACATACGGTTCAAGAATTGCCTATGGACAACTCCTACAAATATAACTCAATGCAAACATTAGTCCATAGGGATTGTCATTAATTACCAAAACCACACATGGGGGCTCCATGCACTTTCAATGTTGCGCCACCAAAGCTCCATGGATAGGCCGGTCCACCCATTAGGGGTAATGTGCCCAATCAACTTCACCATGCTAACTTTTGACCATAAGGGCATCTCCAGCGGGGCGGGCGATGCATTTCGGACGCCAAGACGGACGCATCGCGTCCGTTTGCGCCGTCCAAACGATCGAAATCGACCTTGCGTCCGTTTCCGACGGGGTGGCTCCAGCGGCACGACGCATACTTTTTTCCCTTTGATAAAAGCAATAATTTACATTAATAAAAAACATAAAAAGACTTTAAAAAGGCCAAAAGGCCTGCTAAAACCTAGCTATTGGCTACTGCTCGTCGTCGGTGACGAGGTCGATGAACTCCGGCGTCGGCCATGGAAGTTGGTACGCCGATGGTGGATGAGGAAGGGCAGGCTGCGGCAACTGCGGCCAGGCCGTCAGCGGCGCAGGAGACTGTGGTGAAGGTGGCCACCGTCCCAGGTCGTTGAAGGAGCAGCAGCCAGCACGCAGTCGTGGAACGCGTCGGCGTGGCCATAGGAGTCGCCAGCCTCCCCTGCGCGAGCGCCGACTCGCGAAGCTGGATGACGAGCCCGTCCCACATAGCGAGCTCGTTCAGCTTGTCGAGCTCGCTATTGACCAGTGCCATGGCAATGGCCTCCTCCTCGCTATTGTCCGGCGCCGGGTCTCCGAATCCCACGCCGGCCCACCGTCGTTGTGGTCGTAGTCTATGCGCTCCGCCTCCTCGTCCTCGTCCTCCTATTCTTCCGCGGCGATCTCACGGTTGAATTAGTCGAGGTCGCCGAGGTATCCAGCTCGGCGGCTGTTGACGTCAGAAACCCCCTGGCGGGCAGAGACGGGCAACACA
The DNA here is from genome assembly GCF_022539505.1 of Lolium rigidum. Lineage (NCBI taxonomy): Eukaryota > Viridiplantae > Streptophyta > Magnoliopsida > Poales > Poaceae > Lolium > Lolium rigidum. The sequence continues at coordinate 157,247,748 of NC_061512.1, forward strand.
GTAGAGCCGGGAACAACTAGGGCTGCGGCTGGCCCCAGTCCCTCAGAGCGACGGCCCGCAAAGCCTCCTGGTCACACGTCCGATGCTATCGCAAGGGCGTGCCACCTGACCTATACCTGGTCGGAAGGTGTGGATGATGCCTCGCTTAGTTTCCCGCATGGCATACACGTAAACATTAAATACGAGCCTCGATCGGCTCTCAGATTATCCTGTGAATCGGCTCAAAGAGCCGATCCACCCATGATTCGAACGAGGTGTCCGAATATATGGTGGTCCTGCTTGATCAAGATAAAGCTAATTAGATCTACGACGATTTAGGGTTTTCACCGCATAATCGGATCATCCTACTCACGATTGGGCCTCGCGCTCGCGCACGGTGACCGTAAGCCGATCCTAGACAGGGCCTAAAACCCAACACGAGGTTGATCCCCGGAACATCCTTTCTAGGGCTAGCAAACGTCACCCTACACGCCGCTGGATCCTCCAACCCTTTGTAGGGCCTAACTATCGCGGATATTAAACTAATCCTTGATGAACAAGGAGCAAACGTAACGGATCAGATCTACTAAACTATGATCAAGCGGGGTGCCGCCCCTACACCTGAGATAGGTGTAAGGGCGGCTAGATGTGCAAGGGTTGCATAACGAAAGCATGTAATTCGAAGAACAATGCTAACCCTAACACATCTAAGATAACTACGTTGCTCGCCATCAAAAAGGCTTCAAGCACGAGCAACGCATGAACAACGTGGGCAGAGCTTGTGCTGCCTAGATCGCAAGATGCGATCTAGGCAGCATGGTGCTTACCGGAGAAACCCTCGAGACGAAGGAGTTGGCGATGCGCCGAGATTTGTTTGTGTTGAACGTTGGTTGTTGTTTATTCCATAAACCCTAGATACATATTTATAGTCCAAGGGACTTTCTAATTCAGGCGTGCACCTAACCGTGCACGGGTAAAACTCTAACTAACCGACACGTATCCTAATATATTACAGATACACGGGCCAACTAGCCCAAACCTTGCATGTAAGGCCGATTCACATATTTCTACTATATATATTCTTTAAATCCATCTTGATCGCGGCCCACCTCTGACTCGGTTAAATTCTGGTGATAACACATGCCCCCCTGGTTTTGGAAATGACATTTGCAAAATCATTATGCTCTTTCTTTCGTCGGGTCATGTCGTGGCAGAGCAAAAAACCGCCGTAGAATCCTCATCATGATGCCTTGCCCTCTCCACTTCTCCACGTGGCCGCAAAACTTTCCTGTTGGGCAACATCTCCTCGGAAACTGCTGTGGCATTGAATCTCCCTCATATCCCTTTTATTTAACCGTTCTCAACAGCTTGCGCCTCCTTCGTCCTCCTCGCCTTAGCACCAAAAACCCTCCGTGCCACCATGTCTTCTTCCTCCTCCTCCGAGCTTTCCTACGGGTCCTCCTCCTCCCGCGAGACGCCGCCGGAAATCCGTGCCCCAGAAGAATGGGACGAGGAGAGCCACGCCTCCTCCATTTGGTCCGAGGACGACAAGTCCTTGACCAGCGGGGATGAAGATCTTCAGTTCCTCGCCGACGGGGAACTGGAGTCAGAAAGCGAGGACGACCGGTTCCCCTGGGACGGCTGCCCCACCTCTGAAGAAGAGGAAGAGGAAGACGACGACGACGACGACGACTCCCTCGAGGGCTACCCGCCGGCGAAACGCCTCCGCATGTGGTGGGACGACGACAGCAGCGACGATGAAGACGGGGATGAAGCTCCCATAGAGGGCTACGGGAGTAGCGACGAGGAGCCCATCGGCAGCAGTGCTGATGAGAGTTCCGAGGATGACGACGAGGGCAGTGATGGCCCGTAGAGTAGGATCTACTAGTATAGGCCTAGCCGTAGTAGATTGGTCAATAGACCCTTCTTTTGTTCTTCCTTCTTTGAGCAATCGGTTCTTCCTTTGTAAGAAATCCTGTTTATTAATGAAGAAATTTCCCCAATTTGGTCTTGCCGATTTCTTTTGAACCGATTCTCAATGAGCCGATGGCAACGCATCGGTCTCTCGTAATCCGCCCTTTATCTCTTCGACCACAGGGTGACTGGAAGCTTGGTCAAAACTCAATAAGCCGATGTCAACGCATCAAGTCTTCATGAATTATCCTTCATCCTCTCGAATAATGAACTTGAGTTCCGCCAGATCACCACCCTTGACGAAAATCGCTGCGCAGGACTAGCCAATGGCCACCCAATCGGCTTTCAAAAACGGGGCCTTCATCAGGCCAGCTGCCCCCCGAGTCTCAGTCAAGGCGAACAGAGACGAGGACATGCCATTCAGACAGATGGACCTGGGCTAGACCATGTCTGAGAGAACTGTCATGCAGAGCCAGCCGATTCCCATCAAAATCGGCTCTCCAGAGCAGAGAACCTTCAGGGTGAGCTGCCCCCCGAGCTTCTTCAGTCCTTCCTGCACCTTGCCGGTCAGATCGGCTCCTTTCCTTTGACGGATCTAATGCAATCCATCCTTGACCTGATCTGCACATCCAGGCTGCTCTTGGCATTGTTCCTGAAGAGAGGATCCGAGCCCTTGAACCACTCCATTGAGGAGTTCTCCCATTAGAGTCCCCCTTCGCGCTCCATTGACCCTCTGATTATAACAGTTATACCTCTTGAGTCGATGGCCATGCATCGGCTTTGTATCCTTAAGTCGATGTCTGCTGCATCGGCTGTGCTCAAAAATTTTCGAATTTTTGAATTTTTTTACGGCCGACTTATGCATCGGCCCCCATACTTTAATACTCATCACCAAAGGATGAGACACTTCTACTGCATATCCTCGTGTTTTATCCACCTGGGTGCCCCCCCCCGAGCCGATTTTGTCAAGAAAATT